>NC_048895.1:22489887-22554317 GCF_011077185.1 Oxyura jamaicensis
GGGGGGGGAAGGCGCTCACAACAACTTTGCCGAGTTGCTGGCTGCCTGGGGAAGGGGTTATTTTACCTATAAATAACCCACATAGCGTTACATATATTAGGTAGGGCAGGGGTGGGGGGTGTTCTGTATATTTTGCATTTATATTTTGTATATAATAATATACACATTATATATGCCGCTATATATATTCATATACACCCTTTTTTTTATATATATACAGCTCAAAGCAAGCCTCGCTCCTTACGCATTACAGGAGGTCCCTCACCGAAGCAGCGCTCAGCTCTGTCTCTTAGGGCAGGGGTGCGACAGGGAGCACACACAGGTACGTCTGTCTCCTTTTCCCCTCTCCGTCTTATCGCCGCTATGTTCAACGCATATGCCCGCGTGCTAATATTTAGGTGCTTAGGCATAAATATTTAGATGTGCTGAACAGAGAGAAAAGCTCCAGAACCGATCGATTCCTTCCGCAGCTCTGGAGGGAGTGTAGGGGACTAACTCAGCCTGCTTCATTTTAATAAGATAAGGCTGCATCGGAGCGGTTCTGCATTGTTAAAGCGCGCACAGACCTCTACAGCGTTTGGGGGGCTTGTTTCTGTGAAGTAAATGCTACTGAACTGAAAGGGCAACAAGCAGGTACCCTGCATGTATACCTACAGAAACATCCCCAAGCCCATCTCCAGCACCCATTGCTTGGAGCCAGCTCAGAGTTGCGTGGCTCTGTCATAAGGAAAGTTCCCCCATTAAACTGATTTCAAGGAAACAACCGTACCCAAATTTAGAAACACTGATAACACTGAACCCTCTCCCCCATTTTGGAAAGGATCAGTAATAAATTGGGGGTGCAATGCCTTTTTCTCTCAAAAGCTACTATTTTTACTCATTATTACAACTAAGACACGGTACTTATTTTCTAGGTTCAAAGTGTTTCTACCTCCCCCCTCCCCCCCAGCGAAAACAGATGCAGGCTATTTCTGGTAAGAAAAAAAAAACAGTAGAAAGATACATATTTTTAAAAAATAACTGCTTACAAAAATCTTTTATGACTGGAGCTCAACATGATGGAAATGGCAATGTTTTAGATCGAAACAAATCAGTGTGCACCCTCAGAATGCATTAATACCATTCACAAACAGGATCGCAAATGCCCTCTCTCAGCATTTCACCAAATAAATACAGCAACAGAACTAAGTCCAAAATACATTAATTTCAACAGACATGTTTGTATATGTTCACAGCAGACAGATTCCAGCATTCTGTGCTTAACCTGAAGTAAAGGCTGGGCCTGCTTCATACAAATGTGGTATAAATACATGCAAGTTTAGGAACCAGAACTCACACAGCAAAACTCCAGCTCTGACTACTGTAAAAAAGCAGGTAGTAAAAGCTTAATTACCAGTAGCATTATGCTGTCTATATTGTTAAATGTGAACTCTATAATTAAGATGTAAATTCACTTGTGAGCAGTGAATTAAAGAGCTCTGAAATGTAGAGTAAAATCCAAGCCCTCTGTAGAAACATCAGAGACCAAAAAAATCATTTTTATCAAATTTTAAAATGAGGCATTTAATCATGTTATAATATTAGAACACCCTCTTATGTAACAATTTGATAAATGTGACTTTTAGAATCAAATCAGAACTTAAATAAGATGTGTTTATTCTATGTATTTATTACTATATAAACTCAGAATGCAGTTCCTATAAATTGACTGCCATGTGCACATTAGCAAACTATGAAAATACAAATGCGTTGTTTGTAGTGAGTCTCTGCCCATTTATAATTTATATTTAAAATTGCTATTTCTCAATATTTTTTACTAAAATGCCTTCAAATAATTTAATGTGTGTATGTTTTCTTATTTTCAAGTGACCTATAACCGATCCCTTATACATGAGTCATTTTTAAAGTCACTGCTGCATATTAAGTGCCCTGAAATACACCTTCCTTAATACATGACAGCTGATCCATTTTGAAATTTACCAAAGCACAGGTCAGCTTAATTTCTACTTTTGTGCATTATTTCCTGAGGTGAATATTTATATGCAGGAGCTGGAACATGATGGTCTCCTTCCTTCTGTCATGGAAGCCCTCCTTTCCACTTTCCCATAATTTGCGCTACCTTATTGGCTTGTTCCCCCTAGCGCCCTACACCACCCAAATGCATTTTTCTTCTCACCATCACTACTTTTCCATTTCCTATCTCTCATCCAAGCAAACGTTTCCCTTCCCTGCCAGTGCTGCTGCCTGGCTGACCAGAAACCCAGTGGTGTACTTTGCATGTTGATAAACAAAGCGATTGGCTTCGTCCCCTGGGACTGAAAGTGCCACCTCCACCAGAGCAGGGCCTGGAATTCCAACCACATTCTTGAACTTGGGTTTCACAGTTACCCATCAGTTTGGAGGGGAGAAAAGAAGATAAGAAAAAGATTACTGCAGCAAATAAACCGGGGCTAAATGTAGCTTCATTTCCTCAAGCTTTTCAGTAGAAATAAATAAAAATAGATCCAGGGGAAAAAAAGATACAATTTAACTGAATCTTATCAGGCAAGTAAGAGCATGCATGCAACTGCCCATGTGTACCAACTTACCGAAACGAACAGTGCAAAATCTTACCACAAGGAGTCTATACAAAGCAGTAGTAACAGAATCAGAGAAGGGAAAGAAAAAAATGTCCCGAGTGTCTGTACCAGTCAAGGGGCATTTCTGAGCAGCATCTACATTTCCATCTCTGTGCATATGATTTGTCCTGTGTACAATCCATCTTTAAGCATCCTCA
This sequence comes from Oxyura jamaicensis, assembly GCF_011077185.1. Classification (NCBI taxonomy): domain Eukaryota; kingdom Metazoa; phylum Chordata; class Aves; order Anseriformes; family Anatidae; genus Oxyura; species Oxyura jamaicensis. Next base: position 22,492,664 of record NC_048895.1, read on the forward strand.
CATTCATCTACTACAGACATTTCAAAGCATCCAAACAGCCAGATTCCTACAACACAACTACATCAAGGCAACTGAAGAAGTAAGATTCAGTGCCACTTCACAGAAGCTGCACAGTGCATTGTGTCAAGTTTGTATTTACCAAAAGGAGACATAAGCTCGAGTCACCTGGGAAGAAGCAAAAATACAGAAAAAAAAATCTACCAGCTGCTGAGAATTTATTTGAAAACAAGTATACCATTACTTAAGATGGAAGTTTGTTGTATACTACACTTCAAGGTATAGCTGGAGAATATCATACTGTTAACTTTGAAATAAATATTGAATTATCATCAAATCTGTGGTTTCTCTTTATTCAAAATACTAAGTAAAGAAATACAACTCAAACATGCTATACTACAGATCAATATCAAAACAACTTAGTCACCGTCTACGGGTCTTAAGACACTTTTGCCTTATGTGCTTGTTACTGGAAGGCACTTGGTGCATCCCTGGATACGCTGGTAATGATTTTTAAGAAAACAGTGCTAGAGAAGTTCCATATCCTGCTCACCTGTTTGTACATAGTTGGACAAACTGTAGCAGGTTATTTGTGTAAAGCTATTTGTTATTTCAGTCAGTATTTACGGTTAATTGATTACTCCTTGTTCTGATCACAGGTAAACATAAATAAGCCCATATAGCACTCTCAGAACACTCTTCAGAACTTCTCCCTTGTCCACAGTGCATTCACAAAGACACTGAGCAAGGCATTTAGATTTGCTGCTACTCAGTCCTAGCATATAAAAAAAAATCTCTGTGAGGGAGGAGCAATTGCCTTACCTTGTTACCAAACTACATTCAGTTCATCTGGTCTCAAGAAAATAAAAATAAATAATAATAATAATAATAAAAAAACATTTTATCCTCATTTTATTTTGAAGGGCATGGGTATTTAAATGGCTGTCTTCACTGGTACAGGATAGAAACCGTTCACATTGCTATAAATGAAAATTATTCTCTTGACAAAATACCTTTTTCAAAGCCTCTGACAAAAAGAAAAGAGGAAAAAAAAGGAGCTGCATGCGCATTGCCTGTCACCCACCAAAAAAGGTCTACTCCCTAAAGATAATTCAGACATACACTTCACTGTGGATATCTCACTATTACCCCAAGCTCTTTTTTTAGTGTAAGTTTCTTCAGAGAAGCTGAAGTGCATTACTGTCTCAGACAGCCAAGGATAAGATGACTGAGGGAATTCAGTTGCTCTGTTTAATTAATACAGGATTATTTCACTTTCATTTTGTGAAGCTAATAATATGACTGGTGGAATGTCAGTAAAAATTAAATCATAAACTAGTGCAGTACCAAAGGGAAAACTTACTTTAGTTATGGAGTATTCCCAGCAGAAATCTTGAAAATCTTATACATATTTACACTGATAAAATACCACATGTACTTCATGGGATACTGCGAGCTTCTACAATCCTTATGGCATGTATTTACAGAGCAAGAGTTAACATTTTGAGATTATACATTAATAAATGAGTTGCAGTTATATTGTTTCTTGAATGTTAAGCACCACATACTAAACGCAGGAACACGTTCAAGGTCAATGTCCTATTTTAGACCTTTTCAGCAGCTGTGATATTATGATAATCATACTTAAAATATTCCTATAGAAAGAGTAAATTAGCCCTTTTCACTAGAAGGTTTATTATGATAAACAAATCTGAGAGAGGACAAATTCAGATTTCTTTTTCATTGTGATGAACTGCTATCCCTTGATGGCTTATCTGTTGAGGAGTAAAACAAATCCACATTATTCTGCACTTACATTCATTACCTTTGGATTCTTTTGGAGGCCTCACCTAGGTAAAAATACATTTCTTAAAAGTGCTTTTGCTTTCTGTTAGAGCCCAAACACCCGAGTGGACATCCCAGTCTGTCACCTATACTGCAGTGAAATGTCATAGCCCCCAAAACTAGAAGGGAAAGAAGAGAACGTAGCATCGGCAGCTAATCCTGAGTAAGACGGTTTAGCTCCATCTAACTGGGGGATGAGAGGTGTCCCTCAATGGGTCTTTTCCCACTCCTCCAACCGGCCTCCAACCTGACTGGAAGCTCAAGGTGCTAAAAATAGAGAAGATGGAGTGTAAATATTTCCCCAGTGAAAACACCAATAGTCTTTCCTGTGAGCCGACATGAATTGCTTGTTACACTGCCCTAGGATATCACGGCTTGAAGCGAGAGCGCACGTACGTGCACACCCGGAGCCACCAGCCATCCTCAAAGCTGCTGCGCTGGGTGTTTGTGTGTGCGTGCGTTGCAGAGGCCCCTGTGACATCTGACTTCGAGGCTGTACACCTGCTGTACAAATGCATTTTCTCTGGCGTGCCTTTTTTTTTCTTCCCCTGACTGTCCCAGCCCATCTTCCATCACTCTTCTTTCTTTTTCTCCCCCTACTCCCCCTCCACTCCCTTTGCTCTGGCATTTTTATTATTAATGTCATAGCTATTATTACTGTCCAAGCATAAGCTGATCCACAGGGGACCCTGTATAATTTAACCCCTCAAGCACTAAATTCCTTCACATGTGCCAAAGACACAGGTTTGTTGTTGCCTCCAGCAATATCCCAGGAAGACGAGTGATGGCGGTGTCATATCATCACACAGCGACTTAATCTATTGCGACACCCAGGGAATGGGTAACTGAAGAGATTTACAGAACATGCTCTCTGACTGAATACAAAACGTTATCCCCTTCCCAACAAACTCACTTCACACGCAACAAAGTGAAGGAAATTTTGCCCTCCTATGGCTCACTGTTTCCATGACTGCTTTATCCAGTCCTACCACCGCATTAGTTGTCCCACTGTACATCTTCCAGGTATACAACACTTATTTCAACACTTTTGTTCTCCCTCCTTTGTTCTTCCCTGGTTCTCTGATTAACAAACAGCCAGATCATGTTGAACTGCCAAGTAACATATCTTCAGAAATCTTTTATCCATACGCTAGATGACTAGAACCATCACTTACATCAGGGTTATCTCTACGTGCTGTTTTTATGTTGTCTGACATCTAATGCATGCTTTTTAAAACACCAGATTAAAGGGGGTACACTTTTCAAAGGTGCAAGGAATGCTAAATTAAATACAGTTTAGCTACAATAAGTACTGACAAGCAGGAAGGCATCTGCTTTAAGTACTGAGAACCAAAAAACTGATCCATTTGTCAAGCAGGGGCTTTCCGCACAGGTGTCCTATTTTGCTATCCATAAATGTTAAGAAAGAATTCAGTGCAACATAGAAATGCATGACTGTTCCCTCCAAGATCAAGGTGAGATTCTTTGTCTTCTAACATTTCACTGACCTGGGAAGCAAGAATTTGGTGCAGAATTAATCTTGAACTGCAGACAAATGAGAATAATGTCTTCAAGTCAGGATAACCTTCCTGTGCTGGTAAATCAGAACTTTCACCATGGGAAATTAACATCTCTGGGATAGTCAGAAGAAGCTGGTAACAAAGGTTGGTTCACTCGCTCAAGAGTAAACAAATCCTCCCTCCATAAGGTACCAGCTAGTCTATCTCTAGGCCCGTCAGATCTAAAGCAGGCACGTTGGTACTGAAGGCCACTGCAATCTGTCCCAGTGGTAACATCTAATTTTTCCTTCTGTATACACAGCTTCTTGTGTGTGTATTATCAGCTGACTGATCCCTTAGCATATGAAACTTTACATAGGCACTCATTCAGGCTCTCAGTGAAATGCTTTCTTGGACACACAAATACGCATATAAACCAAGAACAGGAAGGGGTTAAGCTCATCATGTACTCAAGTTCCCCAATCATTTATATGAAGAGACTTAAAATAAAGGTTTTATAGCTCCCGGATGGATAACCATAGGTTCCAGCAGCTCTAAAGAAAAGGGGAATTCACCACCAATCGCCCTTCTCCCAGGTCCTGCAGCTCCATCCAACTGAACATCATCTGGTGGTCTTGAAGGAAGCCTTTAAGGGAGGACACAGAGTGCACCAACACAGTGTTCACCACCCCTATATGCTGCTTCCACTAAATGATACCAGCCAAAAATACATCAGTATACACCAATACAAGTGTTACAATGCTGCTATCACTAGTGGGCTTGTACACTAACATTTCGTGTGATCACAGTAACATTTTTTAGTAGAACCACACATTAGAAAAAAAAAGCTGTTTGTTGTTATTAGTGAAAATACTTTTTCTGACTGTATTAGTAAATATGATTAAATAAGACAATATAATCCTAATGACACACGTGAAGTCTTCTCTTATCACCTAAGTTTCTGTCCTAGAGCAGCTTCATTCCTATTGACCAGTCAGTTAGCCCTATTCAATTACTTGATCTCCAGTCAATAGATTTAGCTGCATGTGCAATGGCTGAGGTGTAAACATGATGCATATACTTATCCAGCTTAATTCACATACCTGCAGATTTAATTTTTGCTCCAAATTCCTTCATAAGAAAAATGCAGAACTAAGTTTTTCATATTAGTTTCTTTCTCCCACCAGTTCTGCCCTCATTTCAGGTGTTATGTTTCTAGAAATTTATTTTAATTTGCTTATGACAGAAACTTCTGTCCTTCACAGATAAAAAGGAGAAGTGAGAATTGTAATTATTTTATTCCAGTATGCTGAATAAAGCAATAAGACAGCTGCATGACTTTTAAGCAGATCCAGTCAGTATTTTCCTACAAAAGCACGCATTCAAGGTGTGAACTGATCCAGAAAGTACAGCCTTTAGACTTAGTGCACTTCTGGCACTTCTACCACAAAACATTTGGTTCAATTACTGTAGAAGCATGTGTGTGTGGCTATACCTATACACACACACACACATTATATTGTAGGCACTTGGTCATCTACATATATTTACACTTGCACACGCACACAAAAATATGTAGTAAAAAAGCTGAACCAACATATCTATGCAGAAGTGAATGGTTCCATTTTTCATTCTAGCTAGAAACATCTTTATTAATTTTGTCCCTCCGAAGCGCATGCTCCTCTACTTAAAGAACTTCCAAGTGAACTGCTTTGAAAGCACACCAAGCTGCAGGATGTTGCATTCCTTGCTGCTCCTTGTTTGGGAGCAGGGTAGTACAGCCCTTTTCAGACTATCTCCTATTAGCCTCAGTAGTGTTTCTCCCCTACCCTCGATAAAATGTTGCAGAGCAGATTCCTAACTACCTGCTTCCAGAGAGTACATCCATCTTTGTGCATCTGGAAAATAGATCTGATATCAGTGCCGTAATACAATATCTCTACTGACCAGATAACCTAGGAGAATACAGTTACAACTTATCTGGACACGAGTTCAAATAATACTCTCCAATGAAATACCCAGCTCCTAGGGAACTCCCTTGCCTTGAACCCAGGCAGGACCATGCTCAAAACAGCTGAAGTTTATAAGCACAAGGATGGTGGCACAGAGCTGCTATAATAATAATAATAATAATAATAAAAGTCTAAAGCAATTTCTGCATGCAACTTCCCTAACATTGTCAGGGTGACAAAGGCTTAAAGAAAGTGGAAAGGCTTGTGGAAATAAATTATACAAAAAAAAGGGAAAGTTGCAACGCACTCATCTTACTGACCTGTTTACTCCAGATTATCTGCTCCTGAGGAATTAACATAAACTGTTCCAGTCTTATTAGAGACCATATCTATATTCTTTAGCAGTGTTTGCATTTGGTGCACATATTTTCAGAATGCTAACAGTCTTTAGTTAATAATGAATTTGGCAGCAAAGCAAGAATCAGTTCCCTTTCGACGTTATTTTCTAAATAAATTCTCTAAACCTGATTGAGTTAGATCCTTGGATCGTACTTTGGGAGATGCAACTCAGAGTTTCTGAATGAAGTGAAGCACTTAAGCAAATCAGACTTTTTCTCTTCATCCACTGAGAAGCCTGAGATTTAAGATTAAAGAACCAGGCTGCCTTTCTCTTTCCTTATGCTGCAAGGTTCCTTCATTTTCCCTGTTTTCCCAGTAGATTTACTTGTAAATCTGGCGACAGCCACATCTGAAGCCCTGAGCTCTGACTCCTGACCTCAGTTATGTTAGCCCTTCCCTGCAGAAGAACTACCCCTTGGATCACTGACTTGCTATTATTCTATGGTTAATAGACCTGACCTGTGCAATATTTTTTATCTGGCTACAGTCCTATCTCTAAATTCGCTATTTTGAATGAATACCGATTTTGTGACATGAAGTCTGCTATATAATGAAATGCAAACAATGAAAAGGCTAAATCAGTTTACAAAAAATCTATTTGTCAAACAGTGTGGAGATGCTCCCAATTTAGTCTGGGCAGTTCAGGCAGCTCTTGATAAGGGAGCTAAAACCAAGCCGTTCCGCTGCATAAAAATAAAAGCATCTGCAGAAGAGAGACATTTTCTTTTGGAGAATCTTCTCTGTAACCTGTAGCTAATTATAAAAATAAATAAATAAATAAAGCCCGATGGATTCTGCAGGAATTTTCTAACAGCCAGGAGCACTGTTAGAGTAGGTAACAGCAAACGCCTCCCCAGCGCAGTCCCCTTATGTCACATTTGCATTTCTATTCAGCTACATTGCCTGACAATGAAGCAAATGGGTCTGCCTTATCTGTACAATTCTGGACAACAGAGATTTCTAAGCCATACAAAGAAACGAGCTTAACATTCAGCACTCAACACTTCCCAGCGCACCCCCTCCCAAGCCCTGGGGGGAATGCAGTCACATAAACACCTGTCCACACCGAAAACTGGAACTGTCACACGCTATCGGAAAAAGGAAGCGGTTAAAATAAAATAAATAAATAAATAAAAAGCTATCGAGACTTTCAAGAAGCTTGCCTGCCACGAGGAGGAAAACAGTCCCAAGCCTCCAGATTTTAAGGCTTTATTTGGACCGCACCAGCAAAGCCAAGGAGTGTCCCTGGAATGTGAACGGAGATAATATCTCGCCGACCATTTGTTACTCCTGCTGTCCCTTTTACGCTGGTATTTAATACAGCAAATGAAAGCTAGACAGCCTTTTATCAGGAAAATTTCATTTCACCCTACTTTTTATTAGAAAACCTTTAGCAGCTTGTCGGGCTAACTCACACCATTCCATCTCAGTACGAGGAAATTTCAGGTTAATTCCTTCAAAATTAATATTGTCTCATCTACAAGTTAGAAACGACACAAAAACTGCACGATCTGAAACCTCCAGATCAAACCTCTGTTATGACAGGACTTAAGCCAGTTATAATACAGGTTAGGGCTTTAAAGAACAAGTAAAAAAAATTAAAAAAAAATGGCAATGACACAATTCTGTAGACACTTGGGCTTTAGGCTGGCTTTCTGCGATATGTATGTACATGTTCTCATTTTGGCCCGCTCTCCCCACGTCTCCACGTACCAAAACAGCTTTTGCGCACACAACCTGGAGTTTAAGAAACCTCGTGTCAGAGGGGGTCATCCGCATGTTTATTTGCATGTGCAGATGAGTTGGAATATAAGGGAGCAAGCACGAAGAGCTGTGTGGGAGGATGTCTTTCCTTTTGTCCTGCTTAGTATATCCTAAAGCACAATATACGTTTTGCATAGCCTAGTGAATTTTTCATTGCTAGCTTATACTTTAATTATCCTGAACTTCCAGGTAAGGTTATTCTTTGCTGTTGAACAAATGCTGAATTTCTCCCCAGAGGTGGTTGCAGTGAGTAGTGATTTTCCGTCTTTTTCTCAGTAACACAGTTTTGAAGATTTACAGGCATGAATATCATCGTGTTAACATAAAATGATATTATTATCACCAAAAAAAAAAAAAAAGGCAGATAGAACAGAAACAGTGAGGAGTGCCGAACACTTACTCAGACTCAAAGGAAACATGAAGCTCCTAATGCAGTCACTTGTTTTTAATTCTGCTACTGATGGTTCAAAAGCTGCTGCCTGCTGTTGTTGTTTTTGCATAATTTGGAGCAAGAGATTAGGGCACATTCCTCCTCCTCAAGAGCTAGTGAGAGACCAGCCAACTTTTATTACCCTTAGTACTGAAAATGGCTTTATTGCTGAGGATGAATGAAACTACCAATTGCCCTGGTATCATACCTCCTAAAGCACTGCAGATCCTTCAAATGCTGTCAGGGTGACAGATCACTTTTACCCTCAACTGAGCAGGCACATGGCTACAGCAAACTTCATAGGAGGTGCATGTAATGGTACAGGGCAGAACAAATACTTGGTCCTTAATCTTGTTATGCTAAAAATGAAACCCAGAACAAAATTAAATAATTGCTACTAACGTATCTGTATTTTAAAGCACTTTTCCAGACCATAGTGTTAGAAAGATGAGATAGCACATACTACTATGCTGTTGTAACTACTTGTGTCCACTGATTTATCCAAAAAAAAAAAAAAACACTATTGCAGATGGCAGAGAGAGATAGATAGATAAGAAGAAAAGTAACCAAAGAAAACATTTTCCACAGACTGATCCAAGGTTTGCTTGAATCTCAAGGCAAGCCATCTAAAAGGCTTATATAGTTACCCAAACGAAAATAGCCCCTTACCTCTGCCCCTTTGTAAACATGTGAGGACAGAAACTAGACTACATTTTGCTGACTGCACACAATGTATTGCATCTCGAGGATACTCATCAAGATGGCTTCTACAAGCCTGCCCCTTCTGGAGTAGAGTAAGCAACAGAGCTGACCCAGAAGAATTAGATGAGAAATTCAGCTAATTAATGAGCCCTGCGGGCAAAACATCATTTCTTCTGCTCTTCGGGGCATTTACAAGGTCAGCCTTTATTTTCAGCATCAGGTCAGGCTCACTCGTCTGTCAACATACACAGGATTTTTAAGAAAATAGTGGCCACAGATTTGCCTTACCAATATGTAGTAAGGTAAAATTCTGTTCATCCCACTATCAGGCCAAACAACACAGCGTATTTTGTCTGAAGCCCACAGTAAGGGAAGGACTGTGCAAGCCAATTCAGCTTTATCAAAATATGCTTCCTTAATGTTACCTTGCTGCTCTGTTGGCAGCAGTTTAAAATTACGAAAGCAATATTTCCCATTTAAGAAAATATTCTGGAATGCAACTAAAAATATTCTGGAATGCATCTCAGTTCCCTCATCCTGCTCTGTTGTCTTTCTGATGTTTGCTTTTCTGAGCATCACATGGCACAATTCTCTTCCATCTGCCAGCAAAGTTTCCCAGAAAGTAAACCAACTTCAAGAAACAAGTAATCTGAATAGGAGACACATTCAGACAGAATTCAGAAAGATTATCAGCTCACCTCATCTGTTTCTCTAGCAGTATGTGCACTGTTACTGTCCAATGGCCTCTTTGGTAATAAACTTGTCCCACCTCCCATCTGCTCCTCTCGCTGGCCTACTGCCACTTCAGCCTCAGTCCTTTCCTGTCTTCAAGATGTCATTCAACTTCACTTGCTCTCCTACCCATTTGTTTCTCTTTCCAAGTGAGATCAAGCATACATCTTTCTATGTCTCTCTCTCCAGCCTTTAGCTTCTGCTCCATCTTTTTAGTAAGTGTCTATGTTTCTGCTCCATTTATCATAGTTGGCAGTATGCACTATGCAGGTGTCAAGGAAACCAAGAGAGAGTTCACTATTCATGATATTGCCTTTTCAGCCTTCTTGTGGCTTGCCATTGAGTGTCAGCTCCTTAACACTAAGCTATATGTTGAGAAGAATGTCTATCAGTTAAAGACAAATTACTTTAAGCCAATACAAGGGCATATAAAAAACAAGGCTGCTTTAAAAATAGACTTTTCCTATCTCATTCTGGTCTCTTTCTATATTATTTTCCTCTTATTTGTTCATTACTTGAGTTTATATGTCATCTCTATAGTAATCTTACTTACTGGCTAAAAGTAAGCGTGCAAGCCATTGCACAACACTGGACGTCCCGTTTACATGCAGACCTCAATGAAAACGCTTAATTCTGTGCCTCCTTTTCACATCATCACGGACTTGCGTTTCACTAAATGTAATCCTGCTCGAAAGCGAAATGTCTTGGGCTCAGCAGGAGGAAAGTCACAAACCAGGAATGCCCTGCTGTCTTCCAGCAGAGACTGTGAGCAGCGCTTGGCTATCCCCTGCACCGGCCGGACCTGGGGAGGAGCCCAGCATCACCCCAGGCCTGATCACAAAAGACTTCTGTGCCCGCTGCCAATCATGATCCATTGTTTTTAAGTTCAACACTCAATTCCACAAACATACAAGCCACATTAATATCCTGAAAAACTGGTTTAATTCACTGTTGAACCCGGAGATAAACTTCCCCATAGGTACAGTACTTAAACACAATAAAGACAATTAAAAGCAGCTGCAGCATTACATTCTCAATTGCAGCTATTGGTCTAAAATCATAAACAGAGGGTGTTGTGGTTCTTGTTGTTGTTGTTGTTTTTGGTTGTTTTGTGCTGTGTTGTTTTTGTTTGTTTGCTCTTTTTACTTCTTTGAAAATACTTTTTCATCTGGCATTTCAAGAATTATGAAATGTCCCTTCACTGTAAACAGCAGAGTACTAGGAATAACCTCACAATCATAAGAGCCTAGCTTAGCAAAGACAGAAGGCTGACTTGATGATAATTCCCAAAAAGAGATATCACAAAGGTTTCAAGCCAGACAGTTCTTTAGAAAAATGATGATAAGAGATATGGTGAATCAAGGGGGAGAACTGACTGCAGAAGAAACTATGGATTATAGTTTCTGGATCACTTCATTCTGGATCACTTCATGTTTTTTGTTTTTGTTATACTAGTACTTTTAAAAAAATATGATGTAGCCCGAGTCATTTTCCAAAAAGACAAGTACAAAAGTTTCCAGATGTTGACTTGTGATACACAGTCAAGCTTGAGAGTCACTACAGTCCCATTCAAGCTCAGATGCAACAAACTTTTGCATTAGCATCGTATACATCCAACATCAACATGATTCAATACTTTTCAGACTGTATGTCAAAGGACTGTGGATACACATCCCTTACAATCCTGAATTTCTAATAGTTCTGTCCAGGCCACTTTTCTATTTTTAACTATCATTATCAAACTTGCAAAATGTTTCATGTTATTTCTACGGAAGTGAAAAGTTCTGTTCACATAAATATGAGTATATATAAATGAAACTAAAGGCCTAAGAAAAATATTCACTTTATCACCTTGCAAAACTTCTCTGAGAAGTAGTTTTTTATTTCTCCAATGCCGTAAATATTATGCAAATGCAATCTGAAATTCAAATCTGAACATTTAGACAAATCATTTGCTGGAATTTTCCCCATTTACTAGAAGGTAATAAAATAGATTTTAACCCTCTGATCAACTCTATCCCTTCATATTATTCAGGGACCACTACACAAAGTCCCCACTTAAAGAAAAGAGTATAATATACAATTGCTTTACATACTCTAACCTATTTTCTGTCACAGTTGCACCACCTGATAAGAATCCAGCTACTGAAGAATGTCAACAGCATGGAGCGGGTCAAGGTTACGGCTGCAAAGGCAGCAAAAGTGCAGAACGATGACGCATTTGGAACGGGCAACACAACTGAGCGGGCAACACGCATGGAGTGTTATGAACAGTGGCAAATTACAATAATATAAGGAAGGGATGCCTCTCATACCCTGAAAGACAAGGACAGCAAAAGACAATGACCTGTCCAATTATCTCTATTCTTATTTTATTCCTCATCCTTCAGTCAACCACCTCAAGCACGGGAAGCACCCTCTTAAATCAATGCTACAAACAATCCACTTGTTCCTTTGCAGGTATGCGCATTTTATGCTGGTCCACTCTGTGCCTGGCACTACTGAGAAGAACAAATAAATGCAGGCACAGAAAAGTCTGGCAGACTCTGTCTGTAAGGAGCTAACATGAATTTCCCTTGTCGCATCCCCTCCCCTTTACCCAAGACTAACCATGCTCTTTAGTAACCAGTGCCATCATGTGCAATGGGGCAAACCCACACCCCATTGACCACAGCTCCGTATTTGTTTGCGTTGTCTCTCTGGTTCGACAAGTCTGTATGATGGCACCTGTTAAAGCTGCTTCAACTAAGCTGTTCTGCATTTGTCTGGCTGGATTTGGACTTCCCAGATCCCTGACTGAATACAAAGTGATTTGAAAAAACGGTGTTTGGCAACAAGCACAGTGGGGAGTACAGTGTGTGTTGGTATACAAGAGCACAATGTGTTCTTCATAACATCACTGAGGGAGCATGCTGCTAGAATCTCTGCGCTGTTGAGATCAAAATGGTCTCCTTTGTTGTCAGCTGTTTAATAGCAGCTGTTTAATGTAATTCCAAATGATCTGCTTGAATGAAGTTGTCATTCTTGCAGTTCACTTTAATGTAATAAAAACAAAACAAAACAAGAAAACGCCCCACAGCTTGGCTATGTTATTTTTTTATTGTTCTTCTGAAAAGTTGCACTCTCTTATAATTCCACTACCCTATCAAAATAATACTTTGTGATTTCTAGAAATAAAATGGGGGGGGGGGGGGGGGTGGGACGGGAATGGGAAGCAAGGGTAACATTTTCAAAACACTTTCCTTTTGGATACTTTAGAATGGCTTGATTAATAATGTCTTCACGCCTAAAAAATTACACACTGAAAGAAGAAACTAACTAGTCAGCAAATATGTGAGCAAAAAGAATATCTACTTCTATCTGCATTTCAAGACAATTTCCCCTTAATGTGGGTTATTATGTGTTTTATTGCAAGTTGTAGCAGAAAGCAGTGAAAAAAAACAAAACAAATAGACTCCTCTTGATTAAGTACTATAGTTTATAGAAATACGTTCTTACAATATGCCTGGTTTTTGTTAAAAATCTGTTTGATACCTAGAGTGATAAGGACCATAATCTGCAAGAATATTTGCAGTTCTCTGATGAACAATAGAGGGCACTAATGCTTCTAATCTGGCAAACGCATCACGCACCAGACAGACAAAATAACGGTGGTACTTGTAGCACACAACCACATCATCTATGCTAAATACGTAGATAGTATAGAGAGGATTTTTGTCTCTCAGAAAAGTTCTCTTTGTCCTTTAAACTTCCTTTTTTTTTTTTTTTTTTTTTTTTTTGCCTGCAGAAACTAGGATGTGATAATAACACACTAATACTTGCAGTCTTTCAAAGTGTTATTTTCTTTTGTTCAATGAACAAAGCAGAAGCAACTTCTCCTCATACAAATCCCTCTTCTGTGTACTTTTTCACCAGATTCATGTCTGTTTACCTATACTTCTGTGCAACAGTTCAAGGTAAGGCAACTCCCCTGAAAAAATGTAGGAGCCAAAGGATGCTTAACGCATGAGTTACATATGCTCCCTGTGAGCTCATGAAGCCAAATGTTGGATACAGACATCACCAACTGAGAGACAGTGGGGTACCACACGGGAGTTAGAAGGACATATTGCGGGGATCCTATACCAGTTATGCATCTTAAGCAGTTTCACTTCGCTCAGGAAAGGTGCAGCTGCTGAGAGTGGTACTTTCAAAAGGCACGTGCACAGCAAGCATTTTGAAAAGGCTCTAAACCTGAAACAGCTTTTTCTCTATAAAAGTTAAAAACACCTCAAAAACACTGAATATCTAACAATGTTAGATAACCATTCACTTTTTCATTGAATAAATCTCAAGAAAATAAAACTTGGTTAGAACTGCTAGTAGCTGAATTAATACCATCTACCTTTTTTTAAATGCTTACCCATCTTTCTCATTGCTATCCAAAGAAACAGATTTATTTTTCAGCCTTAGAGACTGAAACTTTGGCAATATCAAAAAACAACTCATGGACTGCTGCTAACATTGTGCAAACTTGGTAAAAGCATTTGGTTTGATTCAGAGTAACTGCTTTCTGGAGAAACTAAACAAAATACTTACATTCTTGTGTGGTAATTTCAGTATATATTTTAAATAAGTAATAATAATAATAAAAAAGTGTATGTCCCTGTACACACTGGATGGCAAAGCCTTCATGAATTGTATGGCTTAATTTCTGACTCCTCAATCCCAGAAGCGATGCCTCAGCTTTTCAAAGATACCAAACTCTAGCAAGTCTTAGGATATTAGCAGCTTGTCCAAATCAAGTGATACAGCTTTAAGGCAATGTGAATAGCTAGGATCAAACCTGAAAGCTGTACTCGAGTTACCTCTGCTATAAAAGCAAGAAATACACACAATTAGTGAAAATAACTCAAATTCTGTCCTGAGTCAACATGAAATATGAGATTCTACCTTCCAGTTAGGAACTTATAGAGATTTTTTGGCCATGTATCCAAGGCAGTCAATGCAAGCAAGCATTAGACCTTCCTTAGTTGACTATACTGAAAAGGTCAGAAGCCTACACACTGTTCATCCAAACTTCATTTAGAGATTTCTGACATAAAAAGATTATTCCCTAACACAAAAGGTTTTATTTATTGCTTTTTTTTCTTTTGCTTTTTTTTTTTTAACTCCTTATTTAAATAAGATGTTCAGTGTTTATTTAAGACAAGCATTCCCCCCCCCCACCCCTTTTTTTTTGTGCAAGTAGTCTGGTCTTTGTGTATTTCTGCATTTTACTCAAGCATTCATAACAGACATTGCAAACTAAGAGGTAAAGTACAAGCCATGCTATGAGGAATTATCATTTCAATTCAGGATATAATAATAATAAAGTGCTATCATACTGATGATAGACAGTGGTGTATCATTGACTATCCTGAAAGACAAGTAACAGCCAGTCACCATCTGTATCTGTCATGCTGCTGAACACAAAAGGAGGCACATTCTGGCCATGGAGATAGAGACAAATTCTTGTTTTTTCCTATGCTGAAATACAGAGGAGTGACCCCTGGATGTTAAGAGTTACTTGTGAACTTGTGTTACTTGTTATTTTGTGAATGATAAAACTGCAGGGGGGCAACAAAACGTATTTCATAAAAATATCAAGTTCCTACCATTCAAGGAATCAAGGACCATCCATCATAAATTTCCTATGCCTGGCCATCAGCAGCTCAGCAATAACTGCTGCCCCTATTATCACCCTGAGTGTCACTAGGCTGTCTTGCAGTCACTCCTTGGAGCCCTTACCTATGTCAAAAACTGTTGGTTTTAGTGTTCCTCCTACGTCAGTAGTATTTTGAAAACAAAACAAAAAAAAAAAAAAAAAAAAAAACAAAACATGCAAAACGGCGGAATACATAAAACTGTAGATTCCAAAGGATTCTGGATTTTGAAGGACATGAGGGATGACTCATCTCTGCCAATTGACCCCATCTTCACATTTCCCCAAGGTGTTGTCCACCATTTCAAAATACTGATTGCCCTGTCACCTCAGTCACTGTCTTGACATTATTTTCTATTCATTCTCCTGGTTAAGGAGCACTGTATGCAAAGTGATCCAGAGGCCATCTTGATACAGGAATTAGAATTTACTGTTTCCAAATCCACTGTGTTTATTTGATGGATATTTATAACTACACCTGGCCAAATTTTATTACTAGTTACATCACTGAATCTGGACTCAAAAGAATTTACTTCCAGAGAGTTAGATTGGACTCATACCAGTGCAAAACTAATCTAGAGACTAATGAAATAAAAAAGGACCTTTATCAAACAGTGATTCTAGCAAGGTCATTTTTATTCTTTTCATTTTCTTATTGACCTGCCTGGAAAAATAACCAACATGGAAATGCATTAGGAAATATATAAGCTGCAGCTATTCACAACTGCTCAGACACTAGCAACTTCCAAAAAACATTCAAAGTCATAGAAAACATATATTTAGTGCACAAAATGATCTTTGCAGAACTTTTAGACCATCTTTGTGGACTGAATTCAGATACTTAATCTAGTAGTGCCAGATATAAAGATAGAGCTGGTAAAACTTATTGCAGGAAATCCTGTCATCTCTACTTCTTGTGTTTTCTTCACATTCACCCTTCAAATTTTTCTGCAACTAGTCATTTGCTCTCAGACCTGGTTCTTAAATAACAGGGACCATGTAATAACCAATCTGAGGTCTAAAAAAAGTCCAAACCCAATAGAAATAAATTCAGCAAAACTTCTCTAGCCTTAAAGTAGGTGAACGCTGGACCACTCTTGCTCCCCACCAAGAGGTGTACTTATTCATCCCGAGATCATTTTTTCCCAAAAAAAGTCCTTCAGAAGAGGAAAGAAAGATTAAAGTGGACAGACCTGTGCACCACAAAGATACTCTAACCCTGGAGTCAGTACTAGCAGCTCTCTGAACTGAGGAGGCTTGCAGCATGGAATGGTACGTGCATTTCAGGTATCATGAATCCCTAAAGCAATGCTTTGTTTTCAAAACAAGAGGCAAGTTAATCAACAAATTGGAGAGCATAACCTTTGAGCTTACCCACCCTCTTCCCAGTCCTTCGAGCCAATGAAGCCAATGAATTATTTTTTAAATAATTATGTGCTTTTGATGCCTAAGCACGAACATCAACATGGAAAGGCCACTCCAACTTCAAAATTAAGAACATGCCTTCCCTTTAGGTAGAACCTATTTCTTAAGGGGAGGACATAATGTTGAAGTGTTGTTTTTCTTTTTCTTTTTCATTTCCATAAGTAATATACAGAGGCTCAATTATTCATAAGAGGCGTTGGTCATGTAAACAAGGTCTGGAAGACTAAGCACCATGTTGCCAAAACATATCTTAAAGACCGTTTTAGCCTGGCCCTTGCTAGCTGGGTGTAGCCTCAGGAGCCCTGGACAGAGAAGGCAGGGTTCATAAATCTGCCTTTATACCAAATGTGGACAGCATTTACAGCAAGTTAGAACATACAATTTGAAGTTTTACAGAGGGAGATTTACAGCAGCCAGAGTGGATAATGCACAAACAAAACCACCAAGCGCCTGTCTATCAAGTGCTAGTCTGAAAGACAAAGCAAAGCTCTCAAAATACTACTCTACGTGAAACCATCACCTTGATTCCTCCAGGAAGTTTGAGGTTTGATGCACAACCATGTTCAATGGGATCACTCATATGGATTCACTAATTCTTTCTGTTTGGTTCCGTAACGAGCATCTCCTGCTCTTTAAAGCAGCAATTCTGCCTGCTTCAATCAGCAAAAGGGAATGATTTAGTATTTTTGTTGGCTGGTTATTTATAAGAGATCTACTCTAGATTAGTCCTGCTTGAGTGGCATCATAAATGGCTGCATTCCCCAGCAGTAGTCTACTTCAGATGGGAACCTGACAACCTCTACTTAGTGTGTCTTTCATAGTACACAATGAAGTGTAAAAACTGCTGTGAAAAAGCCTGTGTTTCAAAACAAACCATCTCGGTAATAAGCACTTAAAACACTTTTTATTAATATATTTCTTTGTGTACTAAACAAAAGCTTAATGCTACAACAGGGCTTTGACAATGTTTTTGTTTGTTTTGTTGTTTTTTTCTTTAAATGAAGTCCTCCAGCAGCTTTTAGATGGTCCAAAATAAATTATTTGAAATAAAGCGTTAAAATGAGGCTTATAAAAGAGCAGGTTTTTCCTCCCTCATCAGAGCTTAATAACATGGGGTTTTCAACGAAAAAGCTTAATCAAAATCCAAAGTGGAAATCCTAAATTAGTAAATATTGAATTTAACCACTTTTATATCTCAGGTATTAGCAAATACCTTTGGTCTACAGAGATACAGCCCCTTCTAATCCTTATCTGAATTTGCAATTAAGACTTCAGAGCTACAGATATCTGTACACAGCTCTGTACACAGCTCTGCTCTCTTATTTTTAAATGATTGGACCCAAATCAAATCAGTCTTCAAATACATTGAAAAGTAAATGTCTGATGTCTAATTGAACTAATAGATAACGCTCTTTTTAATACTGTTAATGCTTAGTGGGGGCTTCACACAGACAGGAGCAAGGGGAGGGAGAGTTAGAAAAAATCCACACTGAAAACCTTGTCATTATATTATTACCATTCAGCTCCTCGGTATAAAGATAAAGGAAAGCTAATATTTACAAATTATTTGCTAAAAAAAAAAAAAAAAAAAAAAGTCTAAATGCATCAGGAGTTAGATTCTTATTCTCTGTCACTAATTGTCACCTCCAATAGCACATTGTAAGAGCCTCAAAATGAAGCACTTATGAGTTTTCTTTTCCAATCTCTGGTGGGCTTCTCTCAGTTTATCACAAATGAACAATCGTGTTGGAAGGGGCACCGTCTGTTTAATGTCATTAGTGATTGTTTCATAAAACAAACAGCCGCTCCACCATTCTGCTGCAGTTAATCTTAAATCTAAACGTGGCGGCACTTGGGGAGAGTCTCAAACATGGTTTGTTCTAACCAATGCAGGTCTCTTAATCTATTGCAAGTCAAGGCGCTTATCTCTCTGCTCAGCTCAGAGCAGTGATTTCTTTGTCCAAATATCAAACCAAACCCAGTTAATATCATGCTTCCAGCTTTTTCCCAAAGATTTTTCGTCCTTAAATTGTGGCCAAAGCCTGAGGCATATTTATTTATTGCTTATAGCATTTTGTGCTTATTTTTCAATATTAGAAAAGTCAAACTATTTTCCAAGTTAGTGCACAAGGGTATTTCAATGAGCTTAATCGGCCAGATGAACTGATAACTCTAAGATTTACCTAATTGTGCTGGAAAACCATTCATTCTGGACTAAGCCTGTAATGGCACATGCATTTATAACAATTGAGGATTTTTTTTATACAAGAGGTCTAATCCAAAGGACTCTTAATCACCATAATTTTTTATTAATTCTTCTGGAAGCAGAGGCTGCCCATCATTTCACAGGATCAAATCTCATAGCAGCAGTCATTGGAGAAAAACGAACAACAAAAAAGTGCCGAACAAAATTTCACTAGAGCATATGCCTCCTTGAGAAAAATAAAACAAGTTTATTCTGTTTGCTTTTCAGTGCTATCAGAGCCTCAGCTGGTACATGAAGGTAGGCATATCTTGGCTGCTTACGTATTTAGTAAATTTACAACACCTGTTTACATGGGTATCTGTGAATATAAAGAGAACATACATGTGAATACAACAGATTTCAACTCACTTCTTTCTTCTTCCTAATATGCTTGAGTCTAGCAGTTTTCAAATTCCTACATTTGAAACAAACACGTATTTATATTCCTGCAAAGCCAGAAGAAATAAATCCTTTTAAACAGGTGCTGCTCCAAATGAGCAGGTCTGAGTAATAGGACAGACACCTCTGATGGCTAGTGCTCATACAGTGAAAAAAATAAAAATTAAAATTAAAAAAAATGGAGTTTTGCTGCCCTAGGAAAGCCCAAAGCATTTTTGGCCTTGTTACAAATACACTGTCCCCGAGGCCCTCAGAAGAAAAACCTTGATGATGGAATGGTGGAAGGATCCCAAGCATTTGTTCACCAAGAAAAAAGAATAAAAAAGTCAAGCATGATTAGTTTTCATGTCTTCGAAAATTCTCAGGGGGAAACAAAAGTTGTGACAGGTTAATATTGGTGGGCAGATGTACCAAAAACATCTTGTCAAATGGCACAGTACTAACATTTCTGTAATTTATATATATTTTTTCCCCTGGTTAAATTTAGCAAGCTGGGCTACAGATACATGTCAATGTGGTGAAAGTATGCAATTTCTTTTTTCTCTCTTCACTTAAAAAAAAATGCAGAAGAAAACAAAAGGCGATACACGTGTGGCCCCACTCTTTTATGGTCTATCCCTCAGCACTTGTTTCAAACTCCCTTAATAAACACGAACAATCATCTTGTTCTTTTCTCTTTAAAAGAACAAAAAAAAAAAAAAAAAAGGAGGGAAAAATCAATTCAACTCAGGTTTTTCCACATCTTCATATCACTTCCCATCTCAACTGGCTGGAGTAGAATTTCAATTAACTGGTAGGAGTTCAAGTAAAGCCCTGCTGCCTGTGTTCCTCCCGGTCATGCCCCATAATTGTAGAGGGACCTGCATTTTTCAGCCAATGACACGGCTTACAAAAATAGATACACTGAGTTATTTGATAAAGGAACCAAAGCCTGTCACTCCTGTTCAAGTGCCAAACAACATGAGAGTGAGTGAGATTGTGTTCAGATCCAAAACTGGCCGGGCTTATTATTCCATAGAGCCATCTCATGCGGGGTGGGGGGAGGAAAAAAAAGAAAAAGAAAGAGGAAAAAAAGCAACTCTACATACAAGCCAGTCAGATTCAAAACCTTCCTTTACAGAGAAAAATTAACTGCCGTGTTTCCAGCTTGTCACCCCTCCAAAAAGCTCTCCAGTGTAAGGCACAAGTGGTATCTTTATGCATCTCCCGCACATCGTTTTTTCAGAAAGTAGGTATGTTGGCAGGTTTATTTCCTTTCTTGTGTTCAAAAGTAATCTTAATTCCTGAGCAAAATTCTTCATCTCTGCCCTAAGGATCACTTGTCAAAGCACCACCAAGAAGAAAAATTAACTGTTAAACGCTCTCTGCACCAAAATTATCAGCAAAGAGGCTTACAGCTCTGTATAGTCACAAAACCTAATCTCTAATATATTTTAGTGAACAATTAATTGATTCTTTATAAAATGTACTTTTATCAAAGAGAAAGAAGCATGTTTGTATTTCCATTTACGTTTTCAGCATTCCAGCATTTTTCTTTTTTTCTGAATAGATTTATTTCTGAGCCTTGGAGGTATTAAAGTCTACAGCAATTTAAACACAAACACTAAATGCTCCATAATGTTCAATATTTTCTGATTACGCGAGTCATATAATATTACAAAATATATTTTCACAGAAATGTATTACTGTACCTGTCCTGTGTAGTCCTTTAAGTGAACAAGACAGACAGACTGAGTACTGATGCAGTGGTATTTTATGCTAATGGTGTAACCCATAGTTTGCAGATATACATGAAAAACAAAACAAAACAAAACAACGTCACTGTTTAGAGGTGCCTCTCCTAATGTAAAAACATATTAGGTTAGTATTTTCTGTTTTATAATCAAGAATTTGTACCCAGTTTTAAAGCTCAAGTTCTCAAAAAGCCAGTAAAAAGAAAACTGAAATTATAAATGCAGACTTTCCACTTTCAATAGACAGTTCGGGTCAGGTGAAATATTCTGATGAGAATAAACTCAACCAACAATCCTCTGGAAATCTTCAAGACCTACTCCCAGATTCTGAGCTTAGGGTGATCCCCATCAGAAACAAGGACACCCCCTCCTATTAGGTATGCCAAGTGCTGCCATACCGACGACTAGCCTCCCTCCCACAGCTGCCTTTCCCACCACAGTCTCTGATTCTCCTTCCCCAGCAGGTGTAAGTGGAAGCAAGCAAGTCCGCTACTGGAGTTGGAAGCAAAACTTGAGCCAACAACAGCAGGGTGAGGCTTTTATTCCCCTCTCTCAGCAGCACAGAGACTTCCATGAGGACCTCGTTCAGGTGGGAACTACAATAAGCAACCAAAGGATGATTCCCAGAAGAAGCAACATGAAAAAATTCCTTGATCACCATGAGCTTTGAACTTGTTTGTCCTTGGATAGCAAAACAAAATAATTGCATCTATTCTGGAAAACACAATGCTTTAGCTGATGCTTTGAACAACCAATGCTGCCCAACAATAACAACTCAGAGCATCAGGATCAGTATCTCTGCAAATAAGAGGTGACTTCCTCTCCTCCCAATCACCTTCCTTTTCTTGGTTCTTGCTCTTTCTCTTCTTGGTTTATTTTCTTATTCTCTTACTCACGTATTAACTCACCCTGCTTTGCTCCACCCATCCCATTCTGTCCTTTTTCCTCTGTACCTTTGTGGCTTTGTGGCCACTTAAAAAGAAATCACAACCCCAACACAAAATGTCACACACACACACGTGAACCCACACAGACAAACCGCATGGGCATTTGTACTGGTTGGAAGTTCAAAGACCTGTGTGCTTTGTTTATTAATAATGTGAGTACAAAGCAGAAAGAAAAACTCGGCTACAGCCTAAAAGGCCATCCTGATAGGCTAATTGTAAAGCAATCACCATCACTATTATATTGTTACTTATCAAAAGGCTATTTAAACAATGAGATACAAGCCATTGAAACAACGTAGACACTTGGACTTTGTAACAGAAGTGGCCCTACAGATCAGGCTGGCTTTGATTTCTGAGTACTGCAAATATGGAAAATTTAAGTAAAGTCTACCCTTTTAATTGACACTCTCGGCAGTTTACTTAATCAGTTGAGCACCTTCAATGAATGAAATTCCCATAGGAAAGAAAGTTCCATAATCTGTTCACTAGGATTCTCAATTATTATCGTAACATGTACTGTTATAAATGTTCCTTTTTCCTGACTTGTCACTATAACCCTTGTTACCGTAATCTCCCCAAACACTCTGCTTAGTGCTGGTATCTTTGAAACCCTCCAGTCTTCTGCCCCCATATTCAAGGGGTTTCTGTCTGAAGATTGGAAGACTAGCCCAATAAACTGCAATGCTATCTTTTGCATGGCTATTAAATATAATATATATATATATGAATATATATATTATTTATATATATAATAGAGAGAAAGGTTTAATCAGAATTAGACTTTTTTTTTCTGTATTTACACTTGCTGTGGAGCATCTACCGTTGTGGCACTTTCTGCCTTTTACTGCTGAATTACCCTCCGATGTCAAGTTTTATATGAAAACCCCTTTCAGGTAACAGTTGGTAAATGATGAAAAGAAACAACTAACATCTTTTGCCTGATTTTGCCAAACATTACAGCATGCTCCAAGGCCTCTCTACTTGACTACATCAAAAGCCTCAACAGATTATTAGCAACTGCAGAAAACCATACACACATATATATGTGTATATAAAATACATATATATATATATATATATGTGTATGTATGTATTTTTATCTCAATAGAGAGAAGGGGTAAGAGGAATTTCAATTTGTAGATTATTAATAAAGATTGAATTGTATTTAGAATGGATATGGGTCTACAAAAAACCTGGTGATGGAGAGCAGGGACTCTGAGAAATCAATACAAACTAGGCAGCTTGAACAGGAGTAGTACAATAAGTAGAATACTTTCAGAAGCAAAAAAATTAATTACTTTGAATTTGCAGCAGCCCATAAATGCAACAGCATAGGAGATCAGAGTCTCTCCTCACTGGGAACAGCGTACAAAGGCACTATAGCTGTTGCAAACTCAAAGCCAGTTGCTTGAGCAACTGTTGAAGGCCAGTGGAAACATACTGTAGCACCCAAACTTGTAATAATAATTACCATTACTGTTATTATAACATCGATGCAAGCAAGAGGTAGTAGGAAGGAGTATCCATGATTCCCATGCATTACCATACACAGTATTCTCAAGGGCACATTTGTTGTCAACTGCTACCACAGCTCCAGATAAGATCATGGTTGAGGTTTTTCAATTCATAAATATGAATATAGAAGTCTAAACCTGACTTTTATGCTGATTTTACTTTCATGAGTTTCTGCTTTCAAACTGTATAGCTGTAGAGCAGTTTCACAGCAAGCACAGAGACAGCAACAATATGGATTTGTCTGCACACAGTAGTTTCATCTCAAACTTCCTAGTGCAATCTACTTTGGAGTAGCACTGTAAAAAAAGTGAAAATATACCAATACTTAGAAACCATAATGCTATTACATTTTTAATAATGAAGTCTGATGACAAACCACAGTTTTTCTTCCATGCTAACTAACAATGGAAAGCTTTAACTCTATCAAGAGGTAGATATTAAATCCCCCTTTCCTCAAAGGCAGAAAAAAATCTTTGGCTGTGTTGTGCATCCATTTCCAGAATGCATCAGAAACCTCTTCCACTGTTTTCAGAAAAAAACAAGAACAGAGGTTTATGTCAGATAGATGGAAAGTTTGACGGCTTCCTATGGAGCATGTTAACAACCTCACTTGATTCTCTCTTGTATATTTGTAAGAATCAAAGCAGTGCAGCAAACTCGCTGTCACTGCAGATAACTATCTGGAGGTGGCTTGATGGTTAGTCTCTCATTAGTTTGCCATAAGGATTGAATAGATGAATAGACTCGACACATGCTTTCTCATTTTTCTCATCCCTCTTTTTTTTTCTTTTTTTTTTTTTTTTTTTGTCTTGGAAGGGTTGGGAGAAAAGAATTTTAAAAAACAGAGTTCATAAATGGTATGTATAATACCACAAGTAACTTAGAGTACCTGAGGAGTTCAAGGCACTGAATGCAATAACCAACTTGCAACAGGCTTAATGTATTTTGCATCCCAAATGCGCTCCTGAACCTAGCTAGCTTGCTCTTTAGTTTTAAACACAAATTTAATTTCCACTAGAGATGCAGTGAATTACACTGATCTAATTTAAGCAACAGTGAACTGTATTAACCTCATAGGATTGACGAGATTTTCAGTGCCTTATTTTGGGACCGCACACTGGCACACTGAGTTCCCTTGAAGAATTTTCAACAGCAGGAGTTAATCATCTCTTTCAGATGCATATCCATGTTTGTCTGTATACTAGAGTACATATATATTTGTAGGTATAAAAGACCTTACACAGAGATGCATAGGGTTGTGTGTGCACATGTAGCCTAGAGGCTGCTTTTCGGTAATCTAACAATCACTAGGAAGGTGGACAAATATTGTAAGGACTATATTCTCCTCTCTAGGGCATGCTGTAGTAGTACTGTTAACTGCTACACACGTATCGTGGGAAGAGCATGGGAATAGCCCTGGGAGTCTCTGAAAGCCAAAGGTAGTTCATTTTCCTTGACTAACTGAGCAGAGATTGTAAACTGGGCCGTGTGATGCTTTCGTAATGTGAAGTTCTGCTGGCTGGGGATTAGGCAAAAATAACACACATTATTTCACTGAGGACCTCAAGGTGGAGTTGGACACTGGCATCCGAGGGGAAATAGTTTTACTCGCTAATACTTCTCTCCTGCCATAATCTCTTTCCTGCATAGAGAGAAGAAAGCGTAACAATTGCAATAATAAACAATTCCCATATATGATGCATAATTGCTGCTACCAATAGCAATTTATCTTCGTAGTTGGGGATGTTTTCTAAATGTTCACATAGACAATTACTATTTGTAGTTTGTATTATCACTGTGCCTATAACTGTGCTCATGGACCATGACCCACTGTCTTGTAAATGCTGAAGAAGGTCCAGACAAAAGGACAGTTTGTGGCACAAGCGCACAATGTAATATGGCTGTAAATTTGAGCTGGCATCAACAGCTGTTGAAACAGCCTGACAATGAAACAACCAGGAACACAGAAATTGCCACATGGGCTCAAATCTAGTTTCATCTAGAACTATAAGCATAACCTGATGCGTCAGCGGAAAATGAAAAAAAAAAAAAATAGTGCACTAGGCAGATCTGGGATAACCCATCCCCCAAGAAAGCGTCCTTGTAATGTCTCCTAGCAATTAGAGTGGAAACCTAAAGCATATCATTTCAGACCTCTTTTAGTAATCTTTTTTTTTTTCTTTTTAATATACACTAACAACACAGAATATTCTCATTCACATAAATCGCCAGCCCTTTTCCTAAAACACATTAAATTCCTTAGCAACTTCCCAGTGCAAAGAAGTCCATTACCTAATTGCACACCAGGTGAAAAATTATTATTTATCAGCCACCTTTCTATAGTGTTCCCTTGTTCTCATATCATGAGATAGAGAGAAAAGCCGTTCCCAAACTGCCTTCTCTATGCAAAATAATGAATGTTAGATTCTTATCATGTTCTTTTTTTATTCATCTCCTCTCAAAGGTAAGCAATCCCAGTCTTTTCAATCTCTCCTCATGAGAGTTTCCCCATGCACCTGATCATTCTTCTTGCCTCGCTCTGAACTCCTGGTATATCTGTAATATCCTATTTGAGATGGCGTCGCCCATATTGATGAGCCTGCACCATTTGCATAATGGCATTACGCAACAGCTTCCTCACGTTATCAACACGCCTTGACTCTTGTCTGGAAATAAAGCCTTGCAGAAGAGAGAAAGTACAGCAGTGTTCATGCCTGCTTCTCTTGTGAAAGTACCAACTAGATGGGAAAAATCTGTTACGCAGGAAAGAGTTATCCATATGCAACTGAACACTTCACCCAAGTATCCACCCAAGCCTCCATCAGCTGGAAATGGTTCTCAGTTACTACAAACTGGAGCTGAATTAAAACTCTAACTGGGGGTAAATACTGCCACGTTGTGCAAGAATGCATACTCTACTGAAATCTGATTTTTACTTCAGTTGCTTTCATTATAATACAATACACCAGAATTCCTCAAAAGCAAAAGAGCAGGCTCAATCTCCCCTGGTGGAAGAGCATCCGCCTGTGTGAATTTGGTCTCACCTCTCCTGATTGCAGCAAGTGTGCCATTTTTTTTCCTCAGTTTATTCCAGTTTCAGTCAAAAAGTTATTCTCTTAACTGATATATGTAGAACAAGAATAAGTTAGGGACAGCAGTTCAGGAATCCAGTAGATACAATGATTTAAACCAAGTTGTACCATCAGTGCATGTCACAGACGAGCATCACACTATGCTACATTAGTGCTTCCATTACAAAGAAGTCACAAAGCAGTGAGCCTGGCGTATGCTGAATAGAACTAACACTGTATTCATATAACAGCTATTTCTCATGATTAAAAACCTGAAACAAATAATTTTGTCATTCATATTTTTCCAGTGCTTCTTCTCTCAGCTAGCTCTTCGCTTTGGTACATTGATCCCACAATTTCTCTCTTTGAAACAGGCTCACTTAATTTATTTAACAGCATCATTAAAGTCTCTAATAATAATAATAATAATAAAAAAGTCTTTTTTTTTTTTTCCTCCTTAGGATGACTGGTTTCTCTGCATTACTCAGTCACTATCTCCAACATTCAGCCCTTGCACTATGGAACTATTAAGGCAGTCTGAAATAAGAACCCATCTAGACCACAGCCAAATTCCCAACATTCTTCATGAGAAGACCCCAAAATCTTCATTTTCAATTGTCAGGAGGGTCTAACAAGTTGCTTTGACCCAGTGCCCCAAGAGCCTCTTCCAGAAAATCAAATGAAATTAAGTACACAAAATACTTCAGGTGCCATTTGGAGACCATGGACATACTCCATAGAACACTCAAATTTGAATTTGAGGGGAGGGAAGGGAAGGGAAGAGGGAAGACATAAGGGGAAAGGGGAAAGGAAGAAGGAAGGAAAGAAGACTAAGTTTCTCTTTCAAAGCTTGGCAGCCTCAAAACTGAAACATCTCTAAAACAAACGTATAAATTTAAATTAGATGCTAACAAAAAAGCATCATCTCATGAGAAATAGGAAAGTCCTCTCCCCCTTGCCTAATTATCATGTCTGTTCTGCACTGCACAGGCTGCGTACACAGAAAAACGTACAGCAAGCACAGCACACAGCTGCGTGCCTTGGAGCACAGATTTGCAACACAGCACTGCTGAACCTGGACTTCATGGCATCACGTCAATGCGCTGCTGCATGTGAATGCTACTGGTGGGAGGAGAGATGCTCATACATCTACTTTGGATGTCTCGGTTACAAGCAATTTGGAGCACCTAAAGAGAAAAGCCAGACACCCAAATACAGTCAATGGATGGGAGGGGGTGGGGGGGTGGGGGTCCTACAGATCATTCACAATCCTCTAATTGGATGCCTGCAGCTGCGTGTGAAGATCCTCCTTTGTCAGCATGCCTTTAGAAACACACAAACTGTTACTGAAGTTTGCATGAGATACTACAGCAAGATGTTGTAAGGAATCGCAGTTTGCCAGCATCCCATCTACAGCAAAAGAAAACCAGAGCAATGCTGGCGGATCAGACATTGAATCTTACCAGGACCTAGTAGGGAAGAATTTATACTACGCTATTGAGGAGTTATGTCTGACATATCCATTCACAGCCAGAAAAACTTTTTTTCACACCTTCACTACTTACAGTTGAGGAAAGAGGAGCAACAGAAAATAGTGTTGCCTTTAAAAGACACTTATTCAGAGACAGAAATGCAGTGACTTCTTACATTCCCAGATTTGCAGTAAAAACACTCACATACCCTTAGAAAAAGCTTTCAACCCTTGACTATAACCATGTTAGTGATTACAAGTAAGTTCCTATTTATTTTTGTTATTAAAAAAAAAATATGGCCAATTTGGTCTTGCTACAAAGCGAATCAGTAACTCACAGCTGTGCCACCTACGAGTAAGGGCACAATTCCCTGACTCTTGGGCCATGAAGTATTTTCTCTTGGTGTCTGTGGCTCCCTGAACAAATTAATAGATGAACTCCAGGCCGGTTATCAAGTTGCAGGCAAACAATACGTGGTATTCTTCTAGAAGGAAGAAGAAGATTTTAAATAGCTATTGAGAAATTAACTTTCCAATCAAAACTCCGACTTGTTGACTTTCATGAATCAATACATATCATTTCCAATCTTTATGTTATCATGCATTAGAAAAGTTAGCAGTGAGCCTCGGAATTAGGTCAGTTGCATTAGATCTCCTAATTAACCAGTTCTTCCTTTAAAAGAGCACTCGCTCGGCTTTCAAGACTACTCCAACATTTTGTCAATAGAGTTCAGACCAGGGCTAATGATTACCATTAAAGAACGCCCAGAGTGATTTTAAGAACTTATCTTTCTGTATTTTGTTCTTTTATCCAGCTGTGGGATCCTGGAGTGAAGTCACTTCAGACAACTGTTCAGGTTTAAAAAAAAATACAAAAATAAAGAGGTCAGGGAGTGAGCATGAGGAAAATTTTCCGCAAGTGGAAAAGACAAGGTATTTTAACACAAAATACTCCCTTCTAATTTAGAGGCTGATGATAGAAAAACAACATATCCCTACAGCCACTGTTTTATATATGCATATATCTATATATACATATGTGCATTTATATATGATTTTAATTGTGTATATATATATAAATTTTTATGAATGAAGTAGTAGTCTTTAGGGGGAGACTGTAAGGAGGTCATTAATATACAGACAAAACTATTTTCCTTTTACCTTTCTCTTGACCTGATTCCTGACCTTTGTTGTCTATCCCACTGCAAAGAAATTCCGCCCAAACTGAACGGCTGGCCCTCCCCATACCTACCCTGTTGCCTCCCCGCGCTCATGCGCGATGTTGGCTCTCATGGCCTTCAGCGGTCTCTCTCATCTGCTCCTCACAGACTCTGCCTGGTCTGCAGATCCCCAGAAACCTACCCAGGGTCCTGCCCAGAAGCCCAGCTTTGGTATTTGCTCCAAGACCATCTCCCTACTGAAGTATCAGAGATCCCCCCTTCTGTCACCAGTAAAGGATTGAAATCTGGCTGTGCTTTTCACACACTTTTAAGGTGTGAAAGGGAGCCATTGGGCCAAATACGGGACCAACATGCCCAAAACCATATTGCTCCAGCTTACTGCTCCACTTAGTGTGCTGAGTTTATGTTTCTGTAGTTGAATTCTTCAGATACTACTTCATCTGCCTTTTTAATAAATCTTTTTGATTTCTGTTGTTTCCTCACAGTGCTACCCCAGTTACCGAGTATTTTTCCTTTACATTTATCTATGGCTAGTCCTCCTCCCTGCTGCCTCCCTCTTTGATCTCCTCTCGGGAGCCAGAAATTATTGACGGTGGTTTTCCTGCCTGCCATCGGGATGAATTGTCATCGGCTCCGATTACAGGACACCCCGAAAAACAGCACAGCCACAGAGGGGAAAGCCTGCTACCGAGTCAGCCTGCACCTGCTCAGGGTTACCCAGGGGGAACCATTGCAGCAAATTCTGCTCGTGATTGAAAGGCAAACTCCACAGCGCTCCAAGGCTGATGATCTAAAATACAGTAAGACATTGGGCAAAAGCCTCACTGAAATCAATGGGAAACCTCCTGCTGGTTTTACCCTAATCCCTTCCTGTACCTGGGGAGGAATTCCTATATGACTTGGTATTTAGGAAGAAGTGTTGCTTGATTTGCTATAAATTAGTAATGGGCAGAAGTAGCCAGCTGGGCTACTCCCATTGATTTCACTGAGTAGAAGGACTCCTCTATGAGTATCCATTTTCATGTGGGCCCCTCGCTTTTCACGTCTGAGAGAACCAAATTTAAATGAAATTACGTTATCAATATTTTAGTGGATATACTCCATTTTAATGAGATTTGTAAGATACAGTTTTGGCCCAAAATTAAAAATAAAACAGGTCAGTTTGTTATTCGTGTAGGTCTTTCTAGCCAGTGTTGTTTAAAAGTAAAAATCACAGTGAGATAAAACTTAAATAATTCACAAATCTGATTTTACATTACTTTGCCTTTTTTTTTTTTTTTAAATGTGGACATCACTGTTTCAGTCAACAAGCAGCAAACCTCAACTGCTTTCACCTTGGATTCCTGTGGAGGATGGGTAGATTACCATTTCCAAATTTTGCTTACTGAGACAGAGCTCTGAGGGGATTTACAGTGACACCCACACTTTGAACAAGAGGCACCCAGAGAAAGCACTCTGCCAGAATTTAATAGTTGCATGCTTTATAATTAGGAATTTCCTTAAACCAGTATTTCAACCCATTTTTATGTCAATGACTTGAGAAGAGTAGAGCACGAGAGTAGCAGCTTCTAATGTGCACACTGTCACAATGTTTTTAATTTAAAAGCAGCAAGCCACATTACCCTTTAAGATACAATTAAAACAGCAAATATGATTTGATTTATTAAAAGTTACTAATAAGCAAAGCTAGCCAGCTGGGCTCAGTCTAAGAGGGGCAGAATGATGGATGAACTGATGGATTCATAGCTCACCTGACAACTAATCCACATAGTGGCTACAGGGGCAGTTCTGTGGGAAGTAGTGCAATCAGGCACAAATCATCATCATCGTCGTCGCCATCATTATTTGTATGTCTATAGCAGCTTTCAGTCCTCTCTCTCTCAGAACTTTGCAGATGCTTAATTAAGCCTCATGATATCCCCTCAAGGGAAGTCAATATTAGTTTACCTATAGGTAAACTGAGATACAGCAATGCACAACTTGCTCAAGGTCATAGAGTGGGCCAGTGGCAAAGCCATGAATAAAACCCTCTAAATCTGACCCCAGCAGCCTGATTTAATTATGAAATGATACACCCCTTCTGTTACCAGTTCCACACTGGAAACAGACATGGCAGATGCTTTGGGAAGGAAGTAAAATCTGACAAAAGTGAGATAAAGTAGTAAAAAAAAAAATAAAAATAATAAAAAAAAAAAAATAAATCAATTTGAAAAGCTCTAAATGTGGAAGCAGGTCTTCTGGGCATTTTTGGTTAAATAAACAAAATAGTTTCCTTTACTGAGAGCAGAATATAGATATTTTAGTTGCTCACTGAACTACCACTCTCAACAACTAATTAATGTTAGTGGCTGGGTAAGTAAACTAAACCATTGTGGTAGCATTTCTCAGATGTTTTGCATGTATGCAGACATTGAAAAAAAACAGATGGAGAATACTATAATGAATTGAAATGTTCTATTTAAAAACTGTTTGTCAGCTGTAGTTAAGTTGACACTGTCATCATGGCAACAAATCACAACACTTCACATGTTGTGCTCCATGCTCCAACCTGTTCCCGAGAGCCGAGTTGTTGGAAATTGGGAGTTCTCGAGCAGCTCAGTGAGTGGAACAACAAACAAGTGATGGCTACCTCGGGTTTCTACAGCCCTCCAGCTGGAAAGTAAAAGGTCAACGGAGCATTTGTTTTTATAACAAACTGATGGTTACCTCTACTATGCTGCACCAGATTAAAAAACTAAATACAACAATCTCCATAAGCAAAAACACTCAAAACAATACAAAGCGACTTCATGGTTCAGGTTGCTGATAACGGGCTGACGTTTTCCAGCTCAAGGTCACCAGCTGAAGTTGAGTTCACTCTCAACGTAACTCAAAGTCATTGAAACCTTCTGTTCAAACCCCAGCCTATGCAAAACGCTCTTTTGACCTCTCCGCAGTCCCTAAGTTGTCCCCCACACACGTCCAAAAAGCAAACAGCATTTCAGCTGGCGCTGCTGGGACCCTGGCTGGTGTGCTCGGTGGGACTGAGGGTCAGGCAGGCCAAAGAAGCCCACCCTACTACTGGGCAGTGCACACTGCTGCTACAGATGCCTCGGCCAGCAGTACTTCCGCAGTGATGTGTTTTTTCCTACGGAGCGTTCAATTCCCGCATCCCAAGCTGTAGTAGAGGAAAGAGCAAGGCATTTCACAAGGTGGCAGTCAGAGTCAGGCCCCTGAACCCTTTGTCTGAATTGAGCTGCAACCCCAATCCTAGCCCAAGGGGGGGTCTCAGCACCATCCATTTGTAATCCATTTACACTACTATACACTGTAGACAGTAAATAACATTTGCCAGCACTGAGGTTTCTGTCATCTTCTCGCAGAGCTTTTGAAGCTAAGTCATGCTGCTAAAATAGTCTGCGGTCCTAAACTACTGATTTGCACTGACATTTCTTATACTCATATTAGCTATGGCTACACTCAGTCAAAAAGAGTTATTAATAAAGAGTAAAAAACTGCAAATAATTTTTTTCAAAACATCACCAGCAACTGTTTTCAATCTAATGGAATTAATGCTCACATACAAGAATTGAAAAAGATAGGCAAGTAAGTCTCAAACCTTATGCTTGCTCTTAATTACTCCACTTATTTTTTGGAAGAAGTGAGAAAAATGTCTGCAGAACTGCATACTCAATAGGGCATGAATAATGAAAATATCTCTATACATCTTGCAATCTCCTGTAACAATGCTTGTAGAAAAAGAGTACATTATTAAGCATTGTGGCAAACGTGCAGGGCATTTACATTTCTGGTGGTGTTTTGTGTGTCTTCTTCCCCCTGCCTCCCCTAAATTTATGTATTTAGTTAGTTGTGATCAAAATTATTTGCAGTACTTGTGGGTGCAGAATTATTCTTGCTATTGTCTCAGTTTTTACACATGGAAAGATAGAGATTGTCATGAGGGAAAATCAGACACTGGTTTTAGCAGCAAGGACTTGATTTATTATTGCTTCAAACAAGTTTCATGCATTAAAGATCCCTGTACAGAACATGACATGTTCTTTCTTTAAAAACAGCTACACACTTTAGGACAAGTGACATGATCCAAATGGTCTCGGCTGACGTTGATGGCTATTCTAACGCAGCACAGGAATGTCTTCCTGACTCAACGTGTTTAACATTTTTTCAAGCAGAGATGAGAAGAATAAAGGAAAAAAAGACAGTTAAAATGAAATATCTGTTCCGCAAAAAATCCAGTCTTCATCTCGCTTCCTGTATTTACTGCTATCCCTCAGGCTAACGAAAGCATTTCTACATACACAGAAAACTCCCTTTTATTCAGATGTGAATTTCAGCATTTGATAATCATCTGTTGAGGGTCACATCTGAAACCCATGGACCTGAATGGAAAACATTCCAAAATGTTTACTAGCTGTTGGATCAGGTAGGTACAGACATGTTAATTATAGGAAACCAATTACAAAGTAACACCATGGAAGCAAAAACAAAAGTAGATGTTTTTTATGGGAAGAAAGAAGGAGGGAACAAAAGAGGAAGACTGGAAGAGCCAAAGGGTATCATACTGGGTACTGATAATGTGGTATTTTAAATTGCTGTAACACAATTCATTTTGAGAAAATCCTAAACCACATACTTACATGAACATGTAAATACATTTTTAGTTCCTAATGTAGTTAAAATCTTTTACAGTTAACTGCTCCAAAATCTGGCATGTAATGATTAGTAAAATAATTAACAAGCTTTATTTTTTCATGTATAAAATACATGAACATGTCATTTTCACATGTCATTTTTATCCTCTATATGGAAGAGTCTTCTTTCCTTATGAGATATATTATTGTCCTACTACTACAAGAAAGATTTGGTGAATTTTTTTTTTTTAGGATCCCACCAAAAAAATACAAAGAGTGACTGCAAAGATGGATGAAAAGTAATCTGACATATTCCTTTTCCATAGGACAAAGCAGCACAAGCCACAATTTCATCAGCGATGGTCTCACATCTGTATAACGTGAAGACAGGAGCAGTTGTGTTATTCTGGATTTATATGTATATAAATGGGCAGAACAAACCTCTACCCCTCAGGTTCCAAGGAGTCATAGACAACTTGGTCTGTCTTTCCTCATCACTTCTTAGACCAACTTCTCTCCTGCTTCTCTCTTAACCTGTCTTGTTATGACTCTCTCAAGGCTCCAATTTTCCCTATACCCCTCCGCATGTCAAATCCTTTCGT
The DNA here is from genome assembly GCF_011077185.1 of Oxyura jamaicensis. Classification (NCBI taxonomy): domain Eukaryota; kingdom Metazoa; phylum Chordata; class Aves; order Anseriformes; family Anatidae; genus Oxyura; species Oxyura jamaicensis. The sequence continues at coordinate 22,526,887 of NC_048895.1, forward strand.
GAACATGACAGGTTCCTCTGCTCTGCTCGTCTGCACAAGTTCCAACTACAGAAACTGTTTGTTTAGGCCTTCCATCTCAACTTCTTCACCATCTCCACTTCCAGAAGAGTAAACTATCTCAAAACACAGTAGGGCAAGCTATCAGTGATAATGCATGAACACAAGTCAGTCAAGCTACATACACCGCACCAAGGAGATGGCCCACTGCCTAAGGCAGTCATTTTCAGTGCTGGTTTCAGATCTGCAGTGCCCAGGTGACCAGCACGGCAGGGAGGCCAGTGTCAACCACCACACATTCACCTGGTCTGCAAGGAAATGAGGCACTCTGAAATGGGCTCACTCCCCAGCAAAGACAGTCCAGTGAATTAAATAGGAACATCACCAGTCCTCTCAACATACAAGTTGATAATACATCAGTCCGTCTTAAACACAGGAGATTTTACCTTGATTTTATTGTATTCCTGCACAGACAACCTTTGCTAAGGACCCCATCCTTCAAAAGGGCTAATCATAACACAGAAAGTAAAAGCACCAAAACAAAACCTCCAGTATTACCCCAATAATTGTCCAAGCCCATGCTGAAAACATAGGCTTACTTTTAAAGTTAGTGGCAATGACAAAACTGTGTAACTTCTCTCTTCCTTTTTCTTTTTTAAAGCCAAACTATTTTCTGCTTTTTTGTGATGAGATTTGTTTCACAAGACACTGTGATAAAACTCAGGAGAACTACTGCACACGGCACATACTGTACACATATTGGTACAAGAAGAGAAAAGGTATCGGAATAACTAGTTTTCTTTTAGCATTCCTCTAAACTTATTAAAGTTTTGCTAGAATCTTTTGGGGGTGAATGAAAGTAGCTAGGCCACAGATTAACAGTATTTATGTGTGATTCTGGGAAGAAGAATGAAGACATCGTAGGTGGAGAATAGCAGTACCTCTGGGAGGAAGCCTAACACCCTGTAAACAATTCCAGCAGAGTTTCTACAGTCGAACATATTTTCACGCAACAGAATTTTGAGAACACAGGTAGAAGTGTGAAAACACTTGAGAGGATAACCATAATACATTTCCAGTCTGCAAGAACCTTAACCTTTCCTACAGAGAGCCTGTGATATCTTCCCAAGTAAAACATGTGGGCATCCAACTCCCTCTGAAGTCACAACAGGTGTTTTTTTCTGAGTAGCTGAGTGTGATGCTGCTGAACTTGGCCACCTAGTATCTCTTTAAAGCCAGCAGAGAGAGGCAGGAACTTACAGGGTTGAATTTCTCTCCTCTAAAGAAGCTATCCAAAACAAGCAAGATGAATCGTACCCTAGAAGGCCTCGTTACTCTCCATCAGCTATAAAGAGAGTTGAGGATGGGGAGCTCAGATATAGAAGTTTACACTTCAGATGTCTAAAGTTAGGTGAAATGAATCTCATCGTAGGAGTTTTTCCAAGGACTTGAAAGAGGAGAGGATTTCATCAAAGGGCTATTTCAAGATAACTGTCAGAGTCAAAAAAAAAAAAAAAAAAAAAAAAAAAAAAAAAAAAATTCACTTAGCTATCGCTGATTTAAAGTTGGGCTAGTTTCTCTTTAGTAAAATTGTTTTAAACACCACTTTCAGAGTTATCTCAATCCATCTGTTTGTAACAACAGTGTAAGTGGGTCAGAACAGAAGATAAATACAAGCATTTTTCCTTTCTGTTCTCGATTTTACAAGTGAGTGATTCTAGGATCCCATCTGTAATCATTTATCCTGTCCATGTCTCCAGTGGTCTGTTTGTAAAAGCAAAGACAACAATACTTACATGTTTTATTGGGACTTCACCAACTACCCATTTTTAAAACTATCTAGATTCTTTGATATGAGGATTACATGTACTGCACATTAATATATTTCTTCTCACTTTTTCTTTCTGCATTTCCCTGACATAATCCTAAGCAAGGTTCTAGCTGGACAAGTTATCTTTTGGCTTTTCCTATCTTTTCAAAGAACGGTAAAGAGGGAGGTTATTCCCCCATTTTTATATATTGTTGAGCTACACTGAACTTTAAGAATACCTTTTTATTAATCACACGGTGTCCACTTTGCTCAGTGAAGCTCACTGTGAATGTTAACTAAAAGTCTTGCATGCAATTGTCCAGGTGCTATTAGCAACTACGTACCAAGAGTGTACGTACACAATACATATTCTCTACTCTTCTATTTCCTGTCTTGACATTTCTCTTTGATTACTGTCCTACTGTCAGGCCAACACTTGCATCTTGAGAGAAAGAAAAATCTCATGCATGGAAAAGGATCCTCCACTTATTTATCTCATTGTTCTATTGCTGTATCTACCATTACACCATAGTGACAGGAGGCCAGGTAGGTGCAGTTCTGCATGCAGCTGAGTGATGTTTGTATGTCAGCATTACAGTCAACACAGTTTAGGCAAGAAGACAGAGACCAGGTAGACAAACTGCCTGACCTGCTCTCTCGAACTTTCTTGCTTATGATGATCTTCTTCTACCTCTCTTAGCACTTCTCTCACAGGTAGGTTTCAACATGTCTAATGGAAGGCTTATTTATGAGGATGAAGAGCCAGTTATTCAGCACACATATAAAACCAAAAATTAGTTCAGGCCTGAGAAGAGAATGGCAGAAGAGAATTCCCAAAGGAAGTTTAAAAAAAGAAAAAAAAAAAAAAAAAAAAAAAAGAAGAGAAAAAAAAAAAGGAAAGAGTTGTTGTGTTAAAAGCAGTAAGAGTCTGTTACACCAAAATTACAGGTATACTTGAACAGCTTAGCATTGTTTGGACAGTATAAGACAAATATGTGCAAACACATCACTGGACAGAATAGTATTTTTCTGTATCACCAGACTGATGTAGAATAATTATAGAAACCAGAAAAATCACAAAAAAAATGATGTAGAAAAAAATTACTACATTAATGTACAGTAATACTATCTCAAAAATAATGGCCCAAACACAATTCAAGGACTATTTCTTGGTCAAGGAACTGTTTTCTTTCCTGCATATGGCAGGTAATTTTTAATGAGACCCTTTATTGGAGTCCCAGCTTGAGGAATCAACAGAGGTCCAGTGGACCAGATTTCACTTGTCTTTGCAAAAATCCAAAGTACCCCACTAATTATATTTAAAAAAAAAAAAAAAAGTATGCAAATTTAACAACAAACCTGGTCTAGTCCTATGTTCCAAACATGAAAGAAATGGTATTGAAAATCAACAGTAGTCAACAATATCATTATTTCTGTCAGCATCCAACAGGATTTAATAGTTTTTCATGCCTTCAGCAGCAACAATGCTGTTTTAGGTGTAACGGTACGCTGGAATACTTTACCTAACGTCCAATTCTATAGGTGTGAATAATCATGAAAGTGAACATCTGTTTATTCACATTGAAAAATAATATAATCACGTCACTGACCTTGGTGGATTCACTTCCCTTCAGGTTTCCAGTGAACTCAGTTAAATTGTTCTGTGGCCAAGAATATTGCATCAGCCCTAGCATAAAGTTTTTCTGGTATCCTAAAAACTGTGAAATCATAGCAGATCATCTAGGTGGTTTTTTTGATGCAATTTAAGAAGAGTACAATTGAATCTCTGCCTCATGCTTGCAGACTGCTTACTTGTGAAAATTACAGCAATTGCCACAGACACAAACTAATACCATGAGAGAACTAAGTTTTAAAATAGCCACACTCATTTAGGAAAATAAGTTGGAGCACTCTCAGGCCTTTAGGAATGAATCTACTATTGCATGCCTTTATGACATCTTTGAGGCATTCAATGCTTGGGAGGAAAAAAAAAAAAAAAAAAAAAGATTAAAAATACTGAAGTGTTCTGCGAAGATATTAGGCTTTCATTTCCTTTTGGCCAGCTACAAATTGCCAGACTGTTCAAACCCCTGACACCATACCAATCCCAAACGTCTAAATGACACTCAAATAATTTCCTAACGAAATGTATTAGAAACCACTTAGAAAAAAAAAAAAAACACATATCTGTTTAATTTCCCAGAACAGACTAGAGGCTTAATTTTGTTCTCAGCTACACTGGAGTAATTCTAGAATAAATTGATGACAATGAATTACTCAGAAATCCTCACAGCAGCATATCTGGAAGGTGAATTTGGTGGTGGGCACAACAGATTAAGAAAACTAAAGGCATGAGATTCAAGCCCCACATCCACCTTAGTTAGAGCTGCTGTCTTACAGCCTTTGGGAGTGGAGAGTGCTGGGTTTGAACATTGGCCACTGAAACATACTTTTCTTGCAATCTGATGGGTTTGTGGGTACCATATACAGATATCCAGCTACAAATACATAGTAGTCCCCCAAGGCAGTCTGGAGAACCTTGCAAGATTCCCTGGCAGCTGCTCTTCCAGCAACATGAGCAGGGCACAGATTGCAGCTCAGTCTGTGTGTTAAGTGAGTTCCTAGTCCATTGTCACTGTTATTATGTGGGGATAAATATAAGATGTCCAGACAGGCAAGCTTTACAATACACCGCTGCATCAAAAGACCAGCCTCTAATGACGTAACATTTGCAGGAGAAAGAAAAAATAAAAATAAAAAAATTATCAGTATCACCTCTCTTCCTTGTACAAGACAAACAAAGAAAACAAAAGGTTCAATACGTCACTGCCAGATCAGCACTGGTCATAGACGCATTTGTTTTTAAGGTATCCAATCATTTTCTCTTTGGAAAAAGTGGTTACAGATCAATTAAAAATAATAAAAGATGTCTATCTGTTGGGAAGGATAAACACACAATACAGTTTGCTAATCTAGCTGGATAAAGGAGTGCAAAAATAATAGATGCATTTATATAGGCTTAGACATCATTTTCTGTAGCACAGTATAGCCTTTATCTTTGGAGAACATCTGAAAATACTGAAAAAGTCCTGTGCTGAAGGCAGGTACCCCAGTAGATAACTGACTTTGAATCCAGTCATACCATATGAACTTCATACCATATGAACATTTGAGTGATAAAAAAAATAATTTATACATTCTGTTTCTCTGTTCTTGGCCATGCCTCTCATACATGACCGTACAAACAAAAACTGAAATATCTATGCCAGGACACACTCTGTTTGTCTCAAGAGATCTTTTACTGCTCATGTTTTGTCCTACCAGTTAGGAAGTTAAAGACCCTGTGTTATTCATATGTGTTTTCAGTTGCACAAGGTCCGTTAATATATTTTTAAATCCATTCTATTTCTATTTCTAGAAGACCCCAAACCTGCCATACCTGGCTTTTTCCCACCCAGAAGTTCACAGTCTACATCTTCAAATTTGGAGAAGAGCAGAGGGCAAATCAAGTTGCTAGAGCAGACTAGGAAGCAAATAAAGTCTAACATTTTCAGTTAAAAGAGCTGATGACACCATGTTGTGGAAAGCATTCCTTAGAGCAAAGGACAGGATGCTGTGGAACTGTCTTGGATGGTTAAGTGCATAAACAGGATTTACTTGCTAGTAGTAATAGAAGGACAAATCCACAGCATTTTTTCCCAAGTTTGGACTGGAATAAAAATAATAAATTATTGCATAGATCCAAGACAAGACTCCAGTATTATCTCACAAAATATATTAGATGATCAAGAAATAACTTCTCTAAGAGGAAAATACACAGAAAAGCTACCCTACCTTCTTTTTCAGAAGCAATGATATTCATTGCTGCGAACAGCACATACAGGACATGCTGAAAGGACTTAAGGTCTTCTTCATTATATAGGCTATAGCCTACTATAGAGATCACTTTTCAGTGAGATCCTTTGAGATCCTTTGCTTCTCTTTTAAGGCTGCAGACATCATTTCTGTTCACCTTCACAATCATAAGGCTGGAGTGGCTACAGCAACAGTTCATTTGGAAGAACTTTATTAAAAAACCTTGTAGGGTATGTTATCTACCATTTACTGGATCCTAACAGTAGGAAATGAAATTTTTCAGCAGCAGGACACCCACCAGCTACCCGCAGTCCACCTTGCAGAACTTCTTAGACAGTGTAATGAAAATCCCTGAGCCAGTCAGTGGTCTGAGCTCTTTTCTCCATCTGCTACGTTTCTTGTCTCAGACACAAGATCTCATTTGAAACTCCCATATTCTCTCTGTAATAAAAGTAATAACTTCCTTTTGCACATGCGAGTAATAGTTTCCTTTGCACGTGTGGATTATAAGTCTGCAAAAAAAACTAAAACAAAAGTACGTTGGGGGGGAGGGGATGCAATAAGGGTAACTGCAAGTTAATGGAAGCAGTCAGAGCTGGAAAAATAAGGGACACTATGAAACACTTTCTGACACAGGTGCTTGCCCAGCCAGGAACCCATTAGCACCTTGTCACAAAAGCCCCCAGGCACACAAAAATATGAATTTGGAAGTCACAGAGACCAATGGGCATACCCAATTAAGTGACCAATGAAAAGCTGTCATCTCTCCTTTGGAAAACTGCCAGAAATGACTGGTGGGAAGGAAAAGATAATTTGGAAATACCTCAACTTCTAATGTTTACTGGCAGAGGAAAAAAAAAAAAAAAAAGGACAAATACACTGGGAGAAGGAGAGAGGCATAGAGTGTTTTGTAGGAATATCTCCATTAATTTTGAGACTGAAACCTCTAGTCTAGCAATGACTGCTGATTTACCAAGATTTAGTGGCAAATGCACCAAACATCTGCTGACATTTGCATACAGAGGAAGTTACAAAGCATCTGCCAAAGAACCAGTATCTCTACTTTCACTGTCTCCACCATCAGGGGTTGCAGCATCCCCTAACTCTCTTCCTCTGCCGCAGCTACAGTTACCTGACTGCATTTTTTTACCGCAGTTTCTCTGTTCTTCCATTTCAGCTACTCCTCAACAAATCCCAAGTCCTCCACCTTCAACTCCAAAGCTCCACCACAGCATGAAGACTACTTCTGTCAAGCTTGACATGAGCTTATATCTTTAGTCTAACTTTGAGCTTATATCTTTATATCTTATATCTTTAGTCTAACTAAAAATACACTCAGCTAGGTTTCTGGATTCAAACCACTTTGGTCATAACCTTTGCCTTCAATACCCATTCACAATCCGTTTAAATCTTGTTTATCCTTTATAGGGTTCTACTACGAATCCACCCACGCTCAACTGCAGAACTAATTATGAAAAAGGAAAAAAGCCCACATAAGAAATCACACACCCACTTTTACCAGTGCACCTCTTCCCATCCTGGTCATCTTGATTTCCCATCCTTAGATGGGAAACTGTTTCTTATCATCATGGAGCAACACCGTCCTCACTGCTGACCAGAGCCCTGTTGTATTAGATATTGCATAAGTACCATAAAATAAGACAGTCCTCAATTTGAAGAGCTTTTGGTGAGCTTGCCCTGGTGAGGACTCCTCTAGCATTTGCTGCCTAAGACATCTCTGGAGCCCCTCTACTGTTTTCCATGTAGTAAACAGGGGGAAGCCTCAAGAGAAAACACATCTAAAAGTAAATGTCAAATGCATGTAGAAGCAAAGATTTTAAAGCAAAAGTTGGACAATCCCAGTGATTTTCATAGGACCAACAATTTCTTCCCCTACTTTACACATCACGCACTGACCATTAAGCACAAAAAGACTTGAAAAACAGATCTGACAAGCACTTGGAAATACCCGTTTTTAAGGCTTAAAAGAATCAAGGGGCTGAATCTTATAGTTGCACGAACCAGAAATGAATGCAGAGTCACCTGCCATTATGCTGCTGTAAAACACGTATGCACCAAAGATGTCGTGCTTGCTTCCGTGGGATAACTTCAGTAACACGTGCAGATTGACATGCAAATATACCTCTTGAAATTGCACCAAGATAGGTGGAGAGGGAAAGACAATCTTGATTAAAGTTTTTTGAAGGACACTACTATGAGGTGCTTAGTTATGATCAGCTCAACATAAATTATCATATAACGCATTTCCAATGAGAATGCAATATGAGCTAAATTTTACACTGATTTAAAGCTCACGAAGGCTTCACTGAAAACCATGACTGTTTCACAAGTCCAGCTCTGTACAGAGTTTAGGTTTGTTTTCTTTCATTAAACATGTTAGATTGTGTATCAAGGGTGGAAGGTTAAAGAAATAGCAAGAAAAGGACTTTAAGTAAAATCTATCATCCCATGGAAGGAGAAGAGTATGCTCCTTTACAAATTTCTTAACCTGTGTTTAGCTTGCTATGAACCAACTCAAACAACATCATTTCAAAGGCAATGACGTAAATTCCAAAAAGGAATACAATAATAAGAATTATGTCTGAATTATTTGTCTATTATTCTCAGACACTTGATTCCTGTTTTCAAAAAAAGAAAAAACAACAAGCCTCTACCTGCGTGAAGCCCCCATTTCATCTGGCTGCTGGGTAGATCAGGCGTTGGCCTACCTTAGACAGCAGCGAAAAATACATTTTTCTCTTCCTGTTCTAACCCACCTCAGAGGCACTGTGAAATCTGCTGTTAAAAAAAAAAAAAAAAAAAAAAAAGGCACAGCTTCTAACAAGAGTCCACGCTCTGGTCATAGTTGCAGCATATAGCTAGCAAAGCAGCAGAAATTTTGATTTATTTGTATTAGTGTTAATAAGATCAGAGTCTAATCTTGGAGCTGCAACTGTATGCCAAAATGAGCAACTCTGAAAAATAGATGGTTAAAGTTCTATCCCATAAAAACCACAGTCACAATACAATGATTTGGATTTTTGAAGATACTTAGGGTTTGATTTTTTTGTTTGTTTTGATTATTACACGTAATTAATCTGTTCAGACATTATCTTTTTTTTATTTTGCTTGTTGCTTTTAATAGTGCATTTTGAGATATCGGCAAAGTATCTCACTCTTTTAGTATTAGCTCCGCTCATGCAACCCTTAGAGCTCAAAGACTTGCATGATTAATAGCTCTGCCAGCGCTTCCTATTTAAAAACTATTCCTACTTTATCTCTTTTTGCTCTGTCCCTGATTTTCCTTTATTCTCTGCTCCATGCAGAATACCCACTGGTAGCATCTTCATGCAACCCCAAACTATGTAACTTTATTTTGCACTGCTCTTTTTTGCTTTGTCTTACAGCCCTGCCGATTTTGTTTGACTAGATAATAACCAAGCAACTTAAAAGTGCAGTCCGACAAGAAGCTGAGTGCCTGCTGCTGATGTAAGCTGAAACCAGTAATTTAGCACCTTTGAAAGAGCTCAGCACCTTGCAGGATTGTATCAATCTGTTTCAGCTTGCTAAACTATGATTTGCCCGTGCCCCTATTTCTCACTTGGAAGTCAGCGTTACCATTCAATCGTGGATTTCGAGAAAACAGAGAAAGGTATTTAAACAAGATCATACATGATCTGTCACAGAGCAGGCAGCGCAGGTTCTGTACTGCAAGCATTTCAACTGAGCACTTGAAGAGTAAGTTACACTCTCAAAATTATTCTGTCATCCCCATGACAATTTAATTAATTTTTTTTCTTTCCCCTTTTTTTTTTTTTTTAATCTAGTGTTTCTCGACTCTGTTTAGTAGCAATGTCTCGTCAATATCTCATTCAGGTGTAGCAGGGAAGAGTCTAACAACCCTGGGCTGGCAGCCAAGCTCTCCTGTGACTGACGCTCGCTTAACTGAGCAAAGATTTGCTCTGCTCCGAGCAGGAGCCCAGCTGCAGCAGCAGCAGCAGTGACAGCGAGGGTGCAGGCTGAATCCTAACAGTGCTGCCTCCAGCTTCTGCTCAGGCAACTGGAACCAGTGCCGAGACGGAATGCTAAGAGGCTTCAGCCTCGTGCTGCTTCCTAACTTACCTCTCCAAGAAAACCTGGAATTTTAGGGTGGTTACATCGCTAATCCGGGAAGAATTTTAAGCTGAATGAAAGAATTTAAATGTTGGAGGAGGAGGAAAGAGAAGTGAGGCACAGAAGAGAGGAGGTAGAAAGGAATGAATTGCTTAGAATACATTTTAAAAAATACATTCTTGCCAGTAAATGATAGAAATAAATCAGCAGTATGAAGTCACTGGTAGCTGGACTTAAAACAGAGTTTATGACCATTTGCTAAGGGGCCAACATAAAACATAAGCAAAACTACTAAAAATATAGCTTCAACTAGCAATGATAATGTTAAGCTATCGGAACAAATTCTTTGATTTAAATAAAATTACACTTATCCAAACAGACTACAGGCAAGTTTAACTAAAAATCTCTGCCCCAAACATTTTACTGTCTAACTAGCCAGTGATCAAGGATGGTAGAGGAAACAAAAACGTGTAAGTGAATTCTGCGCCTAGTTCCCACTGAGCTGTAGAAATATGTGGATATCTAAATCTCCTGGCCTTACTTGAAAAACATTATTTTCCATAGAAAGCAACTCAAGAATTACAGCTTTCATGTATGCAATTCCATGATAATCAACAATTCCCAATATATATATATTTTTAAATTATTTATTTATTTTAATTTTTTAAGCTTGGGTTACTTTCCTCTAACTAGAGGTAACTAGAAGAGCTGAAACACTCGTGGATCCTTCAGTTTAAGCTGAGGTAGACTAGAGAGCTGTAGAAGAGAAGTCAAACTTGGCCTTCTGCAGATGATTTCATCACATTCAGACAATGTTGGAATTTAGTGTCTGATGCTTGTCATTTCTGTCTTAAGAAAAGCTGCCAACTATGACTCCATTTATCAAACATATTAGCAAAGTACTGGTCAAAGATCACACCTTTTACACATCCAGTGCTGAGTTTTGTGTGCCAGAAACACTGTCCCAAACTGTGAACAGTGAAGCTAACCTAGCCTGTGGACTGAGATAACCCCTTAAATTTTTAATCTCTTAAAACTTGGGTTTGCATTTCAATTAGGTCATAAGTGAAATCCATTTGGTCATGTCAATCTACAGACGACACAGCTTGATCATAAAAATCATCACCGAGCTAAGTACAACTGGCAATCTCAATAGCAGGCAAAGATGCTCTAAATTAGAAATGTGTGGGTGGGTTATGCACCTCTGCTATCTCTCTTTAGTAATCCATCCTCTCAACTTTTTTGTTTGTTTTCATTATTCTTAAGGGAATATATGGCCCTGGGTAGCCTCCTCTAGACGGCCCTGCTTGGGTAGGAGTTGGACCAGATGACCTCTAGAGGTCCCTGCCAACCTCACACAGTTTGTGATACTATGAAAAAAATAAAAGAAAAACAGTCCAACTAAGGTATACTAAGAAATAAACAGCAGAAATTAGCAAGAAAAGCAGGAGCTGCAATGAGTCCTTCTCATAGAAAGGACTTACAGCCTACAGATACCTACCAAATCTGTGCTTTGTCTTTCAGGAGACAGAAAGCCCAAGATCACCAAAAAACTGTCACCATTAGTATCAAAATGGCTTTTCTTCCCTTCCTCTCTCAGGGATTTTTTGAACCTGGATCTTATAATTGAAAGCCAGTGGATTAAGCATAACACATCAAACCCCTGTTAACACCCAGCCTCCCGCAAGGCTGAATCCTAACAACTCTGTTTTCTGCCTACAGTATGTGCAAGCAAGTGGAACCACCACATGCACTGCATGCTAAAGGCCACAGCCTTTGTCTTCTCCAAGTTCTGTCTATTTCAGAGGCTAACATGCTGCAATTAGTCTAATTAATGTGAAACAATGAGCTGTGTTACCACTTATCAAATTGATTGTTCCCCTATCAAAACAAAACAGGCTGGCTTTTTGATGTAATTTCAAGAGATGATTTGAAATGTCATGTTGCTGCAAGCCAATTACCTTATGACTGGAGTCACGGTCAACAGAATACATAATTAGCACGAGTTTGGGAAGGCTGCTTACTGCTAGTATGCTAATTAACTGTCTTTTGTCATAAAACAAAAAGGTTGTAGCTAGGGTTGTGAAATAGGTCTTTTTTATTTACATTTCTTTGCGCTTATCAATGTGAGGCATGACAATGCAAAAGAATGGAAAATTTTAATTCCACCACTCCAAATTAATACTGAGCTGCAAGGTCAGGCACAGCCTTGGACTACCAGTAACACTCAACACTTCCGTGCACAATGCTTGGGCTGCATGGTCTACCAGGAGTGCAGCAAAATCGGGCATCGAGTCAATCCCATACCGAAGAGCCACCGCGTAGCACCTAGAGCCAACTGGTGGCCCTCGATCCTACAAGATGCTCCTTTCCAGAAAGAAGAGCACTTGCAATAGCTCGAGCGTGCTGAACACCATCCTGCCAACCCCAAGCTGCCCCGCTACGCCTCTTCAAAACCTAAGGCTGAACTACAAACTGGTGATGTTCTTTCTTCTGCTTCAGTGTGGTGCTCAAAGAATGCTTAATGAGGGCATGCGGGATAGTAAACGAGTCCTGCTTATAAGTAAAAAGCTTCATAACTCAGCTGCTGCCACCTCCTCTCCATCGCCTCATTTGTGTGATAAATCTTGTATTCTTCAGGCATTCATTAAAGAGCTGATCCTACAAGGCGCTGGGTGCCCTCTATACCTTTAAGTTTCAGAGGAAGGCAAGGAACTCATTACTTTGCAGGATAAAGATCTACCAGAAAGAAATCTAACTTAAAAGCCGCTTGTCAGTGGCTCCCGTTCTGCCCTCCCTCATCCCAGCACTGCTCCACTTGCTGCAGAAGAGGTACACAGGGGGTACAGAGGGCAGAAATTAGCCTGGTGAATCAACACTAATTCCCACCAACTAGTGGGAAAAATAAGTTCTGTTTTTCTTTTTCCTGCCTATAATTCAGCATTTTAGCTAACGTTTTGCTTGGCGTGAGTGACTCCCGAGAGCAAGGTCTGGAATTGCAGGAAGTTTTAATGATGCTGTTTTACTAACAGTTGCTAACATACGAATCCTCCTATTTGTCATAAAAACAATTTTCTTTCTCTGTACATGCTTGGTTTGAATGACTACAGAGATAGTTCTCGTGCTTCTTGATAGCCCTTAAAAGACAGAAACACATGTAAATCACTCTCCTATAGAGAGGACAAATTAAGTGTTCAAAACCCAGTTAAAAAAGTGGTCAAGCTTGCCTTTTCTGAAGACTTCGTTTAAATTCATACCCAGTTTACCCCAGATTCACACTAAGAATCTAAAAGTTTCAAGCCCCAAAACAGCACAGAGAAGATCACTTTTAAAGTCACCACTGCTATGAAATCAGTAAGTGTTGCTAAACTATTTTCCTGATTTCTCTCTTCCCATCTGAGCTGAACTAAAGGTGTCATAAAATTAGGTATGCGTGCAGGAAGGCTAAATTTTTGTCTTAAATGATGAAACCTATAACGAACAGGAAAACACTAATTTCTTCTGGTGCTGTCATTTACTAGAATCAACATCATCCTTCCTGTCTTTATTCAGCAGAGAAAACAAAGCTAATCCCAAGTTCTAAAGAGCTGGTTAATAAAGGAGTCAAGGGATCATTAGTCTAATTAACTCATTCCTGTTTTCAGTTTACATTTCATTATGCTATTACACTCTTTGAAATGTCAATTTTTAAATACTATAGAAAACTGTTTAACATATAGACATGATGTTCAACAAATCTAGGGACATATAGAACAGTTACTCAATTTTAGTAAAATAATAGTATCTGGTATACTATTACGCATCTCCTAGCTAAAAGCCTTATTGTGAACCTCAATTATTGGTACAAAATTAATGAAAATATTTCAGTAACACTTGGTCATTTGCTTTACATTAGTGGATTTGCTGCCTGGTTATTTGGTAATACCCAGATAGATGTCCTTGCATCCACTTTTGGTAATTAGATCATTTGATTCTTAACAAAAATAATTCAGGATATCAAACTACAGCTTTCTATCATTTTTTTTTCTTTTTAACTTTTTTCTTCCTATTGGGTGTCTTTCTACAGCTTAATCTAATGAGTCACTTACTGTACTTTAAGTCAATTCTGAAATTGATTTAACGAGTCATTTACTGTATTTTAAATCAATTTTTAAATTAACGTGACTTCTGTTAAATTGATGGTAACTTCTGTAACCAGCTCTTTGGAAAGTATCAACAAGAGTTAACACTACAGGCTTGTACAGATATATCTTTATAAAACAACCGAGTTCTCTATGTAGATAAGTCTTATAGAATAGGTTGTGTGCACACAAAAGCAAACTGGAAAAGAGAAAGACTAGACACAAACATTTGCATGCGTATAGTTCTTAGTATCTGATACACACTGGCTGCATGTTTACTGGTGAGCTAATAGTTTTTGCTTAGTATTTAACCCAGTAAGTCACCAAATGTGACTTGGCCACGAACATCTCTTGGGTTATTCACACATTTAAATTAGACCTATATCACAAAGTGCTGGATCACAGACTGAAGTGTGGCAATGGCTTGCCAATGTGCTTCTGCTAAGTGAAATGTCTGCAGAAATCTTGGAAAACCGGGGGAACTGAGGTGGGCACAACAGGCCCCGTTGTTGTCTTGGCGTCCCCTTTTCTGAATGTCCTTCTGCGAGATGCCCCTTCTACCAGCCTGTGCCCGCTCCAAAGGAGCGGAGAAGATGCTTTCCCCCTACATATTTGCATGGTTCATAGAAGGAACATGACTAAGATTGCAGAATGGTTTGGGACGGAAGGGACCTTAAAGATCATTCCAGTTCCTTAAAGATCATCTCAGTAGCTGTCAGCATCCGGCTACATGTGCCAGCGTACACCCACGGCGTTCTCCCAGTGAAAACGTCAGTTATTGTGATTCCTTTGTGTGTATTTTAAGGGATGCTAATGATTGCTTGTGCTGACTCCAACTTACAGGCAAAATGAAGACAGACACATTGAAATGGGGATGAAGCACGACAGCAGCTCTTACATAAATATGATCCAGTCATCAATTATATCTGCTGCAGCACAGGCCCAGTTATTAGTCATGCTAGATAATAAGAAAAGAGATCTGATCCTTATGTACAGGCGAGTCTTTTCTTGAGTGCCTGAGAATCACCAAACTGCTTTTTAATACTTTCTGGTGTGATCTGGCCCTTACCTGCAGCACAAAGCTTACTAGGTTAATTCCCCAATCAGCTCCATTTCTGAGAACTGGTGTTTGGTCTCCTGACTAGCCCAGACCCTGCCTTTGAGCGTGGTCAGATCTCTACCGCATCCTCTAATTGTGACTAGCTGCTAACAGAACAATGAAAGTTTAGCCCTTCTGTGCTACAGATACTATAGAGATGAAGAAAAAAATTAGAGAATCCAAGCAAGCAAATCCCCTCAATAACTACTCTGCCCCATGCCCAGAATTGCAAACCCTCACACCTGAAAAGGTAGAGAGGAGCTGGGGATGCTCATTTGTGATGGCCTCATTTCATTTCTGCCTGCTGAAGCAAACCATGCAGCTGTTCACAATCACCATTTTTGTGTAGCTGTCCTTGCTTGCATTTCAGGACAGAAGAGGATTCAAGCTTCATACACATTTTTTTTTTTTTTAAAAAAAGCATGAGAATATGACTTTGCATCAGAAATCTCTCAGATAAGTGACACTCATTACTCCACCTCAGGAGAACGGGTATATTAAGAGATATCAATTCAAAATTAGAAACTGGGGGGAAATCCAAACAGTGACAACCACATATTCCAGAATCCATGCAGCTTGTTTCTGGAATATCAGTTGTGCGACCCCAGATCTGCAGGAAGCTGAGAGGACAGTGCCATGCTGCTGTTTGTCATCAACAATAAAACACCAGAGGAAAACACATGCCTTTAAAAAGGAGCAAAGAAAGACCCTGAGCGCAATACCTGGATTTTTTTTAATGGCTTAACAAGGATTAAACTACATCTACTAATTAATGTACTTTGAGAAGCCAAATGAAAAACAACATTTCTATTTGTTAAAATAATACACATATCTTCGATATCAGATTTGCTTTAGAAGGACTGAATCCAGATAGTAACTGGAGTGAACAAGGCACCTGATAATGCTCCAACAACACGAGGTGAGCATTAGCTCTCATTAATTCATGTTCTTGGTGTTATTCGGCATCCCGGGCTAACCTGATGTGATGTAACAGGATGTGGCATGCCAGAATGCATCACAACGTGCTCAGCATTGTAAAAGCAAACAAACCCTAAACAACTAAACTTCCTTTCAGACCCTGGCATGGAATCCAGCATTCCTGATCAGACACCGTCTTACTTTTATTATCAACGTGTTATACTTTGTGTTGGTTGTTGAATGAGTATTTTTTCTCATCTGTTTTCTAAACCAGTAAAATGGGTCAATGCATCTTCATTTAAAAACAAAAGCACAGAATGCTGCTTAAAGATTTGCCCTACTGGGGATCTTTTCTTTCCCTCCTTTTGTTTTTATTTGATATTACCCAAACCTAGCCTTGCCAGGGGGAAGTCTATGGTGATTAGGAAATACATGCCATTATTTTAGCAAACCCCTTGAAAAAAAGAACTAATTGGACTTTAAATGAACCTGAAACATTAGAGCAAAAGCAAGCACAAAAGCAGGAGCTGTGGCACGGCATGCCCTGTCTAACAAGGTGTTGAGCACCAAAGCCCAAGGGACTCTTGGTGCTCTCACTGTGAAGATTAGACAAGAGCACTCGCGCAGGACACAGCAGGAATATGAAGGGACATGAAGTGAGCAATCCCAGCAGACAGACTGTTGAGATGTCAGTCAGGCACTCTGCCTCCACCACCTTTCACAGAGCTAAACATCTCTTTATGTCAGAACAAATTGGGCGATCCTCAAATCTTTTTTTCTTTCCCCTGACTTCAATGCGATGAGTGCAGGGAATGAGAGCGAGAGGAAGAGCGGGAGGGAGTGTGAGGAGACAGTTCAGTTCAGTTCACATGAAAGCACCGTGACATGCTACAAGGCTGAATACTGATATTGGCAACTCTTACAATCTTATCAGAGAGGCGCTAGCAGCAGCAACCCGCGCACTACAGACCTCCCCACTCTCCAGTTACACCAGGCAACTTCTCCCTTCTCAAGCAATCCACAATGTCCTTTCAAAATAATCCCCTACATTTGATCAAAAGCCACAAGTACATTGTTTCCTTATTTTTGAACGTATTTACTTTCATCATCTTCCCTTGTTTCTTCTCCTACCTTTCCTCATTATTCCATCAAGGACTCCTAATGTTAACTGGCTTCTAGCACAGAATTAAAATGGGGACTGTATTGTCCACAATCTCATTTTAATGACAAGTGTTTACTTGCAAAAATCTGTACAGGGTGTATGGAACCTTCTCTCTTCTCTCTTTTTTTTTTTTTTTTTTTTTTTTAAATGGGGTTTTTGGACCACAAAAACCATGCACAGAAGTCATTTTTGCAGCATAACAGCAGTAAAGAAATCTATCTAATGATATCTCTGAATGTTGGAGAAAATTCAGTATGATTATACAGGGATATAATAACTGCACTGATTGACTATTTTATTTAACTCAAGAAACATTGCCTTAAAATGATCAGACAATTTTCATTCTTTTAAAAATAAAAAAATACATAAAATAATAAAAATAAATAAATCAAAAGAAAACAAAGCTTACCCAGACAAGATGAAGCACTCAATGAAATCACTGGGACAGCTAACTTCAAGAGCAGCAAGATTAAGGTGCTAGTCTACCTTTAGATTAGAAAGGTGCTAAATAATATTTCTTCTAAAAATAAATTTTTAACTAAGGAAACAAAAAAGAAAAATAAAACCTTTGGTTTTAAAAAATCAAAGTGAAAATTTGATAAGAAAATATAATTGTGGACTGTCAGGCCTAGCTGTCTACTCTTTAGATAACAAGTTTATTGCAAGCACGATCATTTGTATAAATTAAGTCATTTTTATTTTTTTTCCTCTGAATAATATTTTTTGAAAGTTCTCTAATATGGGAAGATATTAATAGATTATAGTTAAAGAACAGATACATTACAATTTCAAGTTTCCATTTATAACATTCAGATAGGTAAATGTGTATATGGTGCAGACATTACCAGACCATTACCACCAAGAAAAGAAGCCCATACTAGAAAAAACTGTGCAGCATTTCTGGCATTTGTTAAAGGAAGAAAGCTTTATAGGAAAAAAGAATAGCACTGATTTTTACAGGTGTTTAATAAAGATAAGCTGAAAAAAGGGTTCCTATTTTAAGCTTGGTGATAGCTAAAAATGCATTCAAATATGTTCAAAAGCAATCTGAAGTCTCCTAAAAACGGGTGTTTAAAAGTATTCAAGAAAACAGTAAAAATGCAAATAATATTTGTCACATTATTGTAGGATATGGGACAAAAATGCTCATAAATTCAAAGAACCCTGCTGAGGCAAACTGCATTTCATTTAAATATGACTTTATTTCGGAGTCATTAAAACAGAAATAATGTTTGTTGGTTGCATTGTAAAGGTTACTATGAGAAAACAGCAAAAGTTTGCCCATAGTAGAATGTGTGGTGTAAGGGACTGTGAGCATAACTCCCTTAATTTTAGTTGTTATAACCCTGCCATAAGAAATAAAAAGACTTAATGTAATTGATAATTTGCTACTGTGGAAATACCACAGTAAAAATAATGAGAAAGCACCAGTAATTTCACGAATCTACATCCAATATTCCCTCCTTCATACACATTATAATGAGACTGATAAAAAGAAAAATAACAAAAAGGGTGACAAAAGTGACTGCTGACTTCCCACTTAGGAATGCGTTCAGTGCTGAGAAAGAATTAAGTATACAGTGACTTGTACTTCCTACAATATAAATACAGCTGTTCTTGTCCTCCAGTTCCAACATTTTTCCTTCCTCCCCCCCCCCCTTTTTTTTTCTTGTCTGGAAAAATAAACTCACCTAATGGGGCCCTGAGGCTATACAGAATTAGGCTAATATGCTGGTTTTAATAAAAACCCTAAATCACACAATTATAAACATCTAAGCTTACTGAAAAGATGTTTTCTAGCTATAACAATGCAACTTGAGTTAAAAAGCTTTCATTTATGTAGACTGGCATAAGTATGTCTATACTCACTTCTAGAACAGTGAAATAATGCTAGAAGACCCCCAAAGTTCTGTAGTAGCCATTTTGAACCTAGAACTGTACACTGAAGTCAAAGAGCAATAGGAATTGATGGTTATTTGTACATGTAAATGAAGACGTAGGTGTGCACGGAGACCTTGATTACACAGACATGGAGTCAGTGGCGTGACTACTGTGAGTAGTTTTTGAAGAAGGAATCAAATTAAGCATCCTGTTAAACATCAGATGTAGGTAAATGAGATCCCAGGTCTTAAAATTTGATCCATCTTGTTTTCCTCCATCTACTGGATCCATTTGTATTTGTAAAACTCAGTCGTGCACATGCCTTAGTCTTGCTTAATTCTGTCACTGTCTTTGAATGCATCCCATACAGCACTTTTATGTAGTTTAAATCCAGCTATGAAGACTTATTACGGTTCTGATACCAGAGAGTTAACTTAATTTGGCACCGCACCCCACTCTGGAGCATGGACCTACCCTGGAGTGGAGTGTTGCAGCCTGTCCCGGCCTGGTGAGCCCACATGCCTGGTGGCCTTCACCACGCCATCAGTGGTGGCGTGCCACAGGGCTGGCTGTGGGGAGCTAGGCATGGCGGGTCTGCATGTGGCCCTGGTTAGCATGGATTCCCAGCAGCTGGGAGTAATTCTGGAAGTAAGGTGGGGTAACTAGGAAGCCTGGACACCCCTGGAGGTAACTAGGAAGTCTTGACATCCCCTGGAGGTAAAGCCTGTGCCCGCAAGACCCTTGCAGTGCTGTGGGCTGGGCAGCCCTCCTAAAGGAGGCTAGAAGACAAATGGTGGTCATTCCCCTCTTACTCATGAGGCCAAAGTCCCTCAACAAAAACACTGTTGTTTCTACCAAATGTCTCTTTTTTGTTGGCAGGACAATACAAACCATTTCCTGTCTCTCAGATGAAAGATGTGGCACTTGCCTGAAGCTGCTCTGAACAGAACTCGGAATAATGCCTGCTGACTTATGCTGAAGACCTCCACAACAGCCCAGATATAAGTGGCACTAGTGGGTAGTGCAGCCTTCTGGAATCTTCACGTGGCCTACACAAATCTGTATTCAAGTTATTTTCTTCGAGCCTGAAATTGATTTGCTATGTTCTCTCTGCAGACTCACAATTTACATAATTTGCCATTATTCTTGCATCACACACTACTCTACTTCGTGGGCTAAATTCTTCTCCATGGAAGCAGTGAGGTGTGGGCTTAACTTTAAGCACAAGAGGTCCTATGAGACTTCCATGCTACTGCTCACACACTGCACTTAAGCACATGCTGATTTACTTTGTTGTATGGTATCCTATACCTAACATGGTTTTGCGCAGCTATTAATATTGGACACACAATATCTGCAAGAAGAACTGGACTTATTGTCTCCGCAGACTTGCACTAATATACCAGCGTCTCAAGACATCACATCATTTTCATAGCAAGGAGGAGATTTAATTTCTGCAGATTTGTGTAAAAACAATTTGGAAACTTTGCAACAATGATATTGCTTCCCATAAATGCGAAATCGGTAAAAAAAATCATGAGGCAAACAGAGCACACTTGCAAAATCATTTTTTCTAGCTTAAGTACCAGCATTATTCAAAGACATTACACTGTTAAGTATCCAAATAATTCATTCTTCTTAAGGATTGAAAGCATAATATTATTTTGTTAAATTAAGCTCTCTCTTTTCCAAATCCCTCTTTTCCACTTAAACTGAGGCAATAAAGGCATCTGAAAATGAGTCTGCGCATAAGGCTTTTATTTTCACTTTTCAGGTTTTGCACCATTCCAGCTGGGGCATGCCCTTGCCTCGTTGCTGAGTACCAAAACGCTTACTTTTGCGATTCCCTGGTTCTGAACACAAAACGAGCCTCGAGCTTTATCTTCTAATTCCTACCCTCCATTGCTAGCAGGAGGGAGGAGGTTGGCAAGGGAAAGCGTCATTTGCCTTTAACTTACTGGCACCAATACAGTGTCTCCAGTTAAAAAGAAATGCTGATAACTGAAAGTGACTGTTTAAAATGATAGCAAAGATCAAAAGTTCTGACTACAGCAGGGTGTAGGGGGGTGGAAAGCACAGTATTAAGCACACCATATTAATTGATGAACATCAGGACTTTGTGGTCATTTAACACTCCCTATAAATGTAGACTTGATAACAGTTATTGATCTCAGTTTTCCTGGAAGAGGATCCCTGGGCTCAGCAGTGAGCAGTTTTGCTTCTCTCAGTTCATAAATACAAGAATAGAGCTATTGCTCAAATGCCATCCTAACTGATGAAACTGAAGTAAAAGTGAAGCTTCAATGCAATGCCGAAGAAATACATGTGTACCTCCACAGGGTTTTTTGAGCAGGTATCCCAAGGTTTATATAGCCTCAAATTTCCTTATAGGAAACACATAGGAAACACATGAAGATTTTTTTTAGTGAAAGCCTAGTCAAATTACAGAAGTAAATATGTCACTGTTTTTATTTAAACTGTTTATTGCTCTTCCTTGTATTACCACGGAACTAGAACACCTCGGACCATTAATGAATTCACCCAACAGCCTACAAGGTCCAAGTACAAGCTTCTCTGTTGCACAGGCAAGAAGACACAGGAGGGAATAAGAAGTACTAGGCTACTGCATCCCCAGCACAACTCTGTCACAAGAGGAAATAATGATGCTAAACTGGAAACAGCTATTGTCTCTCTCCTCTTGTTTGTCACTCAAAACTTTTCCTACATTTTTGTTCTTTTGAGCTTTTTCTCCCTAAAACTATGCTATGTTATTGGCTGATCAAATCAGAAGCTGATTTCTAAATCGTTCTGAGATACTGCCAGAAGCATCTAACATCATTGATAATATACAACATGAATTAAACAGAAAATTAATCCTCTCTCACGCTCTTTCCATCTCCCCTTCCCCAAAATCAGAGCAGTCTCTGCATCTTCTGACCCCTAGATCAGATTAAACCTGGATGTCAATGAAAGGACCTAGAAAGAGGTGCATGTCCCCTCCTACACAGCTTTAAGGGTAGCTACGCAAGTAGATGAACTGTTGAACTCAGTGCTCTGTCTTAAAAATACATTTCATTGGGATCATTAATGCACACATAAGTACTCAAAAGATGTAACAGAATTCTGAAAAATGAATTAAGGACGTATTACCATCAACTCCAGCAAAATAATAAAAGTAGAGAGATTAAGAGGCAAGAATATCTTTCTGAATTGTAAAATAGGTTTATAGGTCTTCTAATAACAACTTTTACTCAAACCTTACATAAATAGGCTTATATGATACAAATATTATGTGGGCTATGTGGAAACTACAAGGTCCCTAATCATGTTTAGGGATTACTTGACAGAACAGAGACATTTCATTCCTATTGGACCTAGGGATTACAGCAAAGAAACATCTAATATTCCATTTTTTAATTTCATGCATTTTTTATTTACCTTTAATGATGCTGTATATATTCATCATCCTGAAATATTAAAACAGTATGAAAAAAGTAATAAATTGGTGGAAAATTTAGGGAATGGGAATGCAACAGCACGCAAATCATACACTATCAAGTGCTTGATACACATTTAAAATTACTGCCTAGTACAGCAAAGCCAAATTCCTGGCAGATTTCTGAAGCGCAAAGTCACAATAAGAAGATCAGCAGAACAGACTGAAATAATAGAATATTCATCCCCCTAATCCATATGCAATTCTTTAGGGCTTTTTTTTTAACAATGCATATGAGGTCTGACTGTATTCAGGATTTAAATAAGTTGTCTCTCTCTCTCCCTCCCTCTCTCCCTCTCTCTCACACACACAGGCACACATACATACACACACTCAGTATTTTTGTTAAAAAAAAAAAAGAAAAAAGAAAAAATGTACATACAGTTATCATTTCTGCTCTAGTGCACCCACATTGACAAGGTTAGCACATCTCCTCACACCTCAGATGAAACAATAGCATTTTAAGCAACAAAAGTGTTAAAAGAAATACATTTATTCATACCATTGAAATCTCCTGCAACAGCTTTGTTGGAAGAAGGGGGCCTAGTTTGCCTGGGAAAGGGATTTTTATTTTATTTTATTTTTAACTCTTTCTTACTTCTTTCTAAATAATTACTGGTTAATTTAAAGCAATTTCACATTTAGTTATTGGCAATAAAATTTTGAAACCAGTATTAAATCTCTGAGATCGTGCATTTCTCTCTAGACAGATGTAATTTTAGATCTAGTATTGAATAAAGGGACAGAGACCTAGGGACGAATAAATCATCAGTCAAAAGACAGATGCTGATGATAATAATGATACACATAGAAAATATGCATGAAGATGGACGATGGGGAGTTGTAGCATAAAACTTCCATTGCCATGCAGGAGCTTACTGAATTACCTTCAAGTAGTGCAAAAGCCACAATGGAGTGACACATGCTCCTCCAAACAGCAGTATGAAGAGATTCATGCCAAACTAAACTGATGTGCAAAGCTTGGGTTCAAGCAGGTTTTGCACAAGTTTAACTCCTTGATCAGGCTTTGGAGCACCAATACCACTGACAGGTTAGGCATAAAATGAATGCACCCAAACGTGAGGCCTTTGTAACAGTAATACTGATATGGAGTTGCTAAATAAAGGTGCATCTCTGTGATAATTACAGTGGCCACACGCAGCAAGAGAATTCCCTGCCTACCAGAACAGATCTCATCACAGCTCTGCTAACAAGGTGAAGGAGTGCTAGGACAGGTGATGCTGCCTAGAAGCCAATCTCGTAAATGAGACCAAAGAGCCACATCCTCCTGAAGCCTGAATAATCAAATGTAGCTGCATGCTATTTGCAGTAATGGGCCTCAAGAGAAATGGCCTGGGCTGGAGACTGCTGCCCAGCATTGCCCAGGACTTTGGGTTCCTACCCGGTGAGGGGCATGCTGATTTAACCCCCCTCAAATTATGCTCATGTGATATTAGCCAAGCCATAATATTAATTGCAATTCATTGCTATTCAAATTGCAAGGTTATTGTTTTAATTTGCTACAGATTAAACAAGCAATGTAAAATATTTAATCAAAGATTTTCTTTTTGGTAAGGATCTGCTCCCTTTGGTAAGAGCCTGCTGTGATTTGTGCAGCCATGGTGCCAGGACCTGCCCATATCATGATAAATGCCTTCTTAAAAGGCTTATTGTTACATACCTGCTTATTGTTATATACCTGTAAGCAATATGCACCTATTATCGATAGATTTGGGAAAAAAAAAAAATCATAGCCATACTGAAATCAGCAGGAACACTCCAGCAATGGCAGGGCTAGAACATATCCATCCTCCTTATGTTTCTTTATAGGCATGTAAGCAAAAGAACAAGCATTCTGAGAAAGGACTTGATCTGTACGGGTGAGTAGGGTGTTGGAATTATGGAAGGAAACAGAAAACAAACAAGCACCAAACTTCTGCTAGAAAATATGATGAGCAAACAGGGTCTGTTAATGCACGTTGAACTTCAGAGAGAAAGACTGACAGACTCCCTGCAGAGCAGTGTTGGACCACATCTATATCTGAAAGGTATAAGGAGCTGCTGCAAACCTACCACATTTTAAAAGAGAGGGCAATTAAGTACAGGTACAAAGTATCACTTATTTTTTACTTTAATTTTTAAGGCTATAGAAGGAGGCAGAGATTTATTAAAGAGGAATAAAGGGCAGCCTCTAAAAATTAGGGTATACTTGAAATATACAAGTATTCTGCCATATTTACAGGATTAGCGAGTCTTTATTCCAGTGAAGTTAACTTCTGCTTGTGACAGAAAGCTAGAAATTAATAGGAAAGGCTTTGCCCAAATTTCAAAACTTTGTTCCAAGAGAGAGGTACTAAAGCTTTACTGCAAATGGTTACTGCAAAACACTGTCTAGTGTGAGGAAACAAAATATTTCTTGTTCACACTATTCACAGAAATGGTTCAACCATATTCTTTGGAAAGGTTCTAAGCAAGCAACATGAGACATATATTTGGAATATGAAAGTTTAATCCTACTCATTAAAACACGACAAACTTATAATTAACTGAGAATGGAGTCAATAATGAGAATATGTTTCATTGTAATGATGTTGGTACTATCAGCTTGTAATATGGGAATACGCGATGGAAAGTAAAACATAATATGGAAAATAACAAGTCATTTTTAAAAGAAAATGGCCTTAAAGTTTTTACTTCAGTCCAATCTTTAAAACATACATTTTAAATACTCACAAGTTACATTTTCCTGTCATCAGACAAGATAATACATTACATTGTTTTCCTGTGATGAGGAATAATTCAAGGTCTTACATTGCCTGATTAATCTCACAACCAATATTTAGAAAAGGTTTCTCTTTGAGCTAATCAAACTTGACAAAAGCAATCTTCCAACTATGCCACATTCACTGATTTGTAAGATACCTCAAACTTGTGTTTTATTAAATGCAGCTTAAATTAGCAACAGCTCTAAATCCACTTGCTTATAACCCTCTGAATCTCACAGACAATGTACATAAAAAGAAAACACATGCAGATCAAAATTATTAGGACAAACTATTTTTTTCTTAATCAAAGATGCCTTTCTAGTTAGATGCCATCCAGACACATCTCTATTCTCATGTTATGTTGCACTTTTGGGGGGGGGGGGGTTCTGACAGTATCCCGTTTGCTTCTGGAACTGAACTGCCTTGACCTTACTGGCTAACTTCTGTCCAGTGGTTCTTGCAAATAATGGCTTATTTTTATACATCTGAATATGTTAAAAAATGTATTTTTTATAGATATGAAAGAGGATTTGACTTGTTGACTTTTGCTAACTTTCAACATACAATTTTATGATGTTCCTAGTCTTTCAGTATCACAAAATTACCATTAGGCCAAGGGATATTTCTACAGAAGAGCACTGTCATCATGGGACAGCTGCTACCACGAGGACTACTAGCTGGGATGTACTACAACATGAACAGGAAACACTGTTAAGCATGGAAACACCCTCACAATCTTTTTTTAACATTGGTAGTTCCCTTTTTTTTCTGTGAAAGGCCATACGCATGTGAACAGGATTTTCCCATGGTTTGGGAACCTGCTCAAGTTTAGATGCACAACCCTCAGCACTGTAAGAGAGTCTTGAATTAGCACAGCTGAGCAGGAAGACAGAAAATATGGGAGAAGTATACTATTAACTCACTACTGAAAATACTCAAAAAGGAAATCAGGCTTTCAGCTTCTTCTTATGTCACATTAAAGTTCTGGATAAATCTCTTTCTGAGCTATTGACTCCCCTCTATTTCTTCATGGTTGCGTGCAACAGAGAAATGTTTTTAACACAGACGATGTGTGTTCAAATGATCTAATATAATACTTCATTAACAAAGACTCACACGTATCAGAAGTTGCTAGTGCAATTCTTTTTCAGACCTGAGGAAGGATAACCAAATATTGGGTAACACACTGGAAAGACTATCAGAGAGTTCCTCTATTTGTTTATATAAATGGGCCAATGCTTTAAAGCACTTTAGAGCACTTAACTAAAGCAAACAAGCACTTGAACTTTAAATATCTAGCAAGAGGAGCTATTGACAAGTATGACTTTACTTAGTAAATCCTAATATCTTTGCGAACTTTAATTCATACAGTCTCTTCACAAAGAGAAGCAGCAGACTATCTCAACTTCAGCTCCAGTGCAAGGCACACTGTGAGACGTGTGAGCAACTGCATATTCCCCTTTTATTTATTTTTGTTAAAACAAACTGCCTTTTTTTTCCCCTAGATGGGGACCCTGGGCCCACGGTAGTCTTTAGAAAGCTGATTCTGATGTTGAAATCAGGACATTATTCTCTCTCTCATTTGGCCATTCTCTCTCTCATTTGGGATTTCTCCCACTTAAGAACCTCCTTTTCAACTCCTTGCTATCCACAGGCAACTAAGCATCGATCAGGGAACATCACATTTACCAAACACTACCCTATTAACTCCCAACAGGTGAATAATGCTGTAGAAAAAGCTTGCTACACTCAGGAAAAACACTGAGCAAAAGCATTGCTTTGGCAAGTGGTCATGTAATGGGGTTAGTTTCATGTGCATCTTTTTGGTCTTCATCTTGTAAAAGACTCCCTAGCTACTGCATTGTATACAATTACAGTGGTCACTTCTTGATCAAGAAGAGTGTGATCCGATGCACATATACATTTCTGCTGAGAAATCAGCATCCAAAGAAATAATCTAAATTATTATTCTGTTGGTTTGGACAGTATTTTTCCCCCCCCTTTGTAACATTATGACTTCATATAGGTCAAGTACCATGCAGCTTTGTAACTGGACTTCCTGCCAAATCAGGTTTGCAGCTATACTCTGAGAAGCGGTGAAGATTTACACATTTTGAGGACAGGTCAGCTGCAATTTTCAGAAGGAGAATACCACCAATATATATACCATGTCAGCTCAAGTACTCAGTTTGCACTGAGAACCATGAAGGCTGC
>NC_048895.1:22554327-22560231 GCF_011077185.1 Oxyura jamaicensis
CATGTCAGCTCAAGTACTCAGTTTGCACTGAGAACCATGAAGGCTGCACTTAAGCTTTTCCATCCAGTAGCACATGCGTCCTGTTGGCAGAACTCCTGCCAAGGTACGACTCATCCTGCAAGACCCTTCACTTTTTATTTCTCTCTGAATTTGTTTTGCATGCAGTTTGTGTAACATAGCAGAAAAAGATGATGGAATAAACCTTTACTTTTCATTTGTTGCTATAACTTAAGAGAAAGAAAATAAAATATTTTTAAACCATATTCTGGAGTTTGTGAGCCACATAGGGATTTCATTTTACTAATTTTAACTTACATGTTTTCCTCAATACAAAGCATGTGTTGAAAAAATTTACAGGATGCTCCATAAAAGTGTGTGTCGGGCGGAGTGGGGGTTGCTTGTGAGTGCACATCTGTACAAATGTGTGTAAATTTGGTGGTATTGGCTGTTAAAGATTTGCATGGGCCAGTCTGGTAATGCATACTCTTCAAAACCCTATTTTCCTAGGAAAAAAAAAAAAAAAAAAAAAAAAGAGAGATGCAGTTGAGCATATGAAATACTCAGAAATTAGGCTTCAGTCTAGGTACAGTTCCTGAAGGAAACAGCTTTGAAAATTCTTTGAAATACCCTTTAAGTTATAATTGGGTTTTAATACATAAAACAGCCAAGTAATTTAAATGTTTGGAAAAGAAAACAGTCTGTCCTAGAGTTTATGAAGTGATAAGCCTGTTTCTTATGAATCTTGATTTCAAACATGACCGTCTACTAACACACGCTCATGCTGACACCGTATGATCATACAGTTTTTACCAAATGAATATTCCAGGGCCCAATTCTGATATTATCCCGCTGCTCTCCCTTCCCCTCAAGTAAGCAGCTTGGTTTCTGTAAAAGTATTTTTGCTTTCTACTCTTAAACAAAAAGTGAAAAAAAAAGAGTTATTTTTGGGGTGCTCTGCTCATGACACACTTCAGTCTAGTTTATGAAGAAAGTCAGATTTGAATATACAGTATGCATATTATGATGTTCCCACAGGACACTGAAAATAAACAGAAAAATAGAAGTGTTCAAGGATAATGCAGTGCTCTCTTATTTAAAGAAAAATTCTTAGTAGTGAATGTATGTTAGGAAGACCAATGAAGTACAGCCAGGACAGTATGTTTCTGGGTATCAATATCACAAATAATATACCATTTCAAAGCAATGATAAAAACAAGGTTATGTCAAAAGAAAATGTAGCTCAGTCTTCAACACACTGAAAATAACATGATCTAATTTGGAAAGCCCTCCAAGTTCCCATGGTTTTGGTAAAAATGAATTAAAGGGTGAAATTAAAGAACAGAAGAAAAACTTAGATGAAATGAACTGAGAAAGAAGAGACAAAAGCAGTGGAAAGAAATGGATACATGGAAAGTACTGGTCTACTTTATTCTAATAATAGAGTCATCAGAGTATCTGCATGCACTAACACCTAATTTGAGCATCCTGAATTCTGATCCTGATTTCCAGAGATGGCAACTACATATTTAAAAAAAAACAAAACAAAACAAAACAAAAACACCTTAAATTGCTCATTACTAGAAATAGATTGATTTGCATGAGAAAGGTACAGAGTTAGATTCCCATTTCATTTACAAACATTAAAATCATAGACTGAAATCTCTAAGTAAGCCCTAACCCCCAGGTTAACACTTTCTGCTTGGTGGCAGCAGCATCATTGCCCCTGGGAACTGGGCTGCATGGAGTGGGCCCAGCAAAAACTAATCAAGGGCTTTGGAGGTGAGCATGGGACCCTGCAACTCTGTTCTGCATTCAAAGACAAGCCAACAGGCAGTCATGATCAACTTTTCTATTTCTTGTTGGCCTTCTCCCCTTCAGCAAAACTTGCTGGCAGGGATGGTCAGCTGCTTTTCTTCTTCTTATGTATGTGACTTTAGAGTGACCAAGGAAAAGGGAGCTTATCCTAGAAGACAGGTAGGAGTAGTCCAGCATGGTGTGTGCTGGGGACAAGACATGCTGACTGCAGAATAACCACCATCACTTTCAACTCTGTTATGTTTTGCAAGTTTTTTTTTTTTTTTTTTTCGGGGGGGGGGGGGCCCCGGTGACAGGAGGGAATGGACGCTAAATTTAATATAAGCAAATCACCAAGATATTAGAAAAGCAGAAGCTAATTTACCTGCTTCTTCAGAGAATAGCTCAAGGATCTAAGTTATTGTTTTCCCATACTTCCAGCTCATCTCTAAATATTACATTGTCAGAATCATCATCCCCTGAATGCCACATGTGAAAATTCCTAATTAAGCATTTTTGTGCTTTAACACTTTCTCTAGGCACAGTTGCCCACATAGTTAAGAACCACCTCAATGATCGTCAGACCCATGCTGAAATTTGGCATCTCCCTTTGTTTTTCAGGGGAGAGTTTGTTTTAGCCTGGATAGTGGCTTGTGAGCTTTGAGGACAGTCAGCCACTAGGATCTTTCTCATCTGCAAGTACCTAGCACGCTTCCTTGTTTTAACTTACTGTGCAGTTACAGCAGCCAAAATGCATTTATTTAACAATAACAACAAAAACCCCCGCATCCAACCACCCTGGAAAGTTCAAGAGCAGGACCCAAATTTGACAGGTCGGCTTGCAGTAGCAGCAGTTCACGCTTCATCCCTCTGAAGCGATACGCTTCGAGAGGCGAACCACAGGCTCCCGGCTGCGGTCTCCCACCACCCCAGCAGCTCCTGCCAGCACGTTTCACCAGACAAGTGCACAGGAGAGGGCACGAATCCCCTTCATCAACTCACCATCCTTTTCTAGTCACATTCACTACGCATTGCATTAGAAAATCGTAACGGTGTTAAAATATTTTGGCAGGATTTGTTATGGCCAGATCACTCACTTCCTTTGGGACACACAAAGCCTCCTCTGGCAATGAAACAGCCAAAATGTCAGCAAATCCTATAGAACAGAAAAGGGTCCGTCAATGTAAAGCCTAAATGAATCTCTATTAAAAAACAGAAATGAAACAAACAAAAATATGCATAACAAAAATACACGTGCATAAAGAGAAACAGCCTAGAAATATTCACTTTTTATTAACATTTTCTTTTTCCACCCTCCAGAAAGTTTTTAGCAGCATTACAATGTATTCATCACGAGGTGCTATTAGAGCACAAGCTCACTCCAAGTGTTACCAATTCGCGGACAGATTAGAGGGCACATTAATAACATAGTTAATATGAAGTGTTTAGAGCCTTTACGTCGGTGACAAATACGACTCAGCCAAATTTCCTGACCATTGAGGCCACGGAGGAACAATTTGGTAGATTTCATCAACAGCTCTAATTATGTTCCTGTCAAGTTGAGAACAAAGTAATCCATAACTGGGGGGCTGCTCAGAGACAGTGGCACACAAGAGTAATTTATGCCCAAGACACAGGGCCCTTGCTGTAGTTAGTGAGCACAGCGCCTGACTAACAAGTGGGTTCAAAAAGGAATTTATTAGGAAAAACGCAGCCCACCGGCTGCGAGTGGCTTGTCAGGTGCAGGCTTATGCGGTGTTACAAGGCGAAGTCTACAGGCAAGCCTCGTCTATGCAAGCATCCCACATCCATGCTCGCCCCTGCTGCTTTGGGCTTAAAAAGCGGGTTTTCAAGCTCAAAGCATTGCTCAGCAGGGGAGTGGGACCCGAGGACCAGTGAGCACATGGCCACGACCCTGTGCTTCACAAAATCTGTTCAGTCCTCGGGACACAGGCAGCACCACGATGCAGAGCGGATGCCCTTTCACGATCATATAAACAATGCGCTAATGAAACACCCAAAGGGATTATTAGTAGCAGTAGCCTAAAATGCCACCATACAGTACACATTTCCTACCACAGCCCAACTATGAAACAGACTGGGGAGGGGTGCAAATAGGGGAGAAGCCATCAGGTAATTTTGAGTTATTTTCCACCGTGATCTACATCCGGATGCAGCCTCTGTGCTTTCAAGCAGGATAATTTCATATGTGACACTTTTGTTGCATTTCACAAAAAGTCTCTTTCACTTGGGATGGGCTACTTTTATAAGTAGTAAGATGTTAGAGAAAACAGTGTCATGCATTGCATATGTAATTAAGAACGGTATCTATAAAACTTTGGAAAAAATAGCAATATGAAAAGTTAGACTTAAAACATTTCTCATGTGACAAACACCAAATACAGAATGGATTTTAAAGCAACTGTCTGAAGCCAGCTGTGAGCATACACTCTTGTCAGCAGTCTCTGGTTTTTATTTAACAAGACAAAAAACACAGAACTTAAAATCATTTTACATCCCTTTCTTTGATACTGAAGAACCAAGCTAATAAAACCAGTACCAGCAGCCGGAGGGGACTGAAGCCTAGGTGAGGGGAGCACTCAAACAAGGCCCACTTTGGAGACTGACTTGCATGGGGGCCCAGGAAGGTCACTTTCTTTTTCCTAAGTTCCCCACTGGTAAAATAGGCACAAGCATGTGTATAGGGAAGGACATTGTCCCCACGTGCTGCATCTTAACCAATGTATTTTTGGTTTTGCTTCACTGAATTACCTTATAAACACCGGCAGAGAGTGAATGCAGCATGCAGCTGGCAAGCACTACACAAAACCCCTCAGCCTCTTCTTTCATGCTTTGCTAAGGTGTCTTACTCAAGTTTGCTTGAATACATCTGAACTTGTAACATCTCTGCTCTTAGGTTTATGGAATCCCCCTGCACCTCCTGAGCCAGATGGTATTAGTCTGTTAGGGCAGAAGCACTTCACAGAATTATGATTACTCACACCTTACAGCACTTTGCATCCAAGGATAAACAACAAACAAACAAACACATCACACATACTGATGGCTTCAACTTCACAGTGAAGCAAAGCAAAAACGGAAGGACACGATGTTATTCTGCAGAGGCGAGAAAACGGGTAAAATCACCCAGAGGGTAGCCCAGGAGCCGAGCAATGCTGGACTTCATAATTCCCCGGCTCGTGATTCAGTCACAAGACACACTTCCTCTCCTGGTGAAATGTCATGCTGCCTCATGCCTCTGCTACAGAACACATTTTAACCAAGTGTAGCAAAAGCATGATGATCCCATTAAGTATCTAACATCTAATACCTTGTGAAAACTAATTTAGTGCTTTATCAAATCTCTAGTTTGTATGTAGAACATAAACTGGCTACATTTGCTAATAGGGCAGATTGACCCATCCCATATATTATCAAAACACATCAAAGTCTGCTGGAGGACATAGCCTTAGCTACTTATTATCCTCTGCATTAACTCTCCCTCACCAGCTACTCGACCAATACATTTCCCTGCAACACATCTGTCACGATTTTGCATGGAAAATCAGCAATTCTGAGCACTGCAGCAGACAGAGACAGATAACAGGACTAAACCCATCGTGGCCGTTCTACTTCCCAAACTACTGTTAACTGGCACAAACAGAAACCTGCTGCGCCAGCCTTGCACAACAGCACTCTACTGTCAGGCTCCTGAGATTCACCCTCTTACTTAGATTTGTATTTTTAGAGCTTTCGTCATTCACATGATTTCTTCAAGATTTATTACATACAAGAGAGAAATAAAGTTACATGCCAGCAGCTTCAAATTTACAAGATGATTTTTTTTTTTTTTAAGCAGAAAAAGGGCATCTTATACAAGAGAACATGTGGCTCAGTAATCAGGAAAGAAAGTGCCAGAATATTACTAATAATAATGTTAGCAATATTATATCAAATGAGAACATCTTTGTTGGCTCGGATGCTGCGCAGCCATATTCCTGCCTGTGATATATTTAGGGTATTATTTGTGACAATGTGTAATGAATTGTAAATTTTGAAGCCACACTTCTTAATGGCTGGGAACTAACATAAATGGCAAAGATACTTTTT
>NC_048895.1:22560331-22646410 GCF_011077185.1 Oxyura jamaicensis
TGCTACTGTTCTCTGTTAGGTAGTATTTACCTTTGTCTGGAAACCCTGAGCCATTGTACATGGGACCTTAGCAACCTTTTCTATCTGGCTACCTGAATTACCAATTATTGCCATAACCCAGAAGGTAATACTAGAATATTCCTGAAGAAAGGCAAAACATACTCTCCCTTCTAAAAGAAACCAAATCCACTCCAATGAGAAAATTCATCTTTCACTTTTCATAAGTGACTGTATATAGTTCTAAAATATAAGCACATCCCTAGTCATTCACATTGAATTCTATAGCTTCAATCATTTTCTTTTTCTACAGACAGTTTGTCAATTTTTTTTTTCTTTTTTTTTCCTTATAAATTCTAGCCCTCCATATCTTTAAACCCTAGTATAAACAAGTAAAAGGTATTTGGGGGTGTATGAGGGCTGTTATTAGAAGTTTTCTGTTTTCTTGGTGATTTCATAGCCCATTAATGATGGGCTCATTTCTCACCCAGAGAATACTAAAACATGCTTACAGCCCAGCTGTGTTTTAGCATCACCAACCCAAGCAGGCCAATACAGAGTCTCCTGCTGGGTAAAACTTCTAACAGGTGAACTTCTGGCTGGGGAAATACATCAAACAGGAAACAGAGAAGTGGCCAGTGAGTTAAAATGTAACAATTCTATGTTACTGAATTTAACCACAAATCTTTGGAGCTTTATCCCCCCCTTCCTTCCCTCCCTCCTTTTTTTCTTCTGTTTTTATTTCAAAATCACAGGAACTACGCAGCCTAGCAAGACTGTAATCACTCAGCAGGAACCTGGCACAAGGACAATATAGCCACCAGCCAGGCAGCAGGAAAATGAAGGAAATCTCTCTCTCCCTCCCCCTATGTTGCTTAAAAGGGGCCCGGCATGAATGAATCTTCCCGGTAGCCACCAACAATTTCTTATTCCTTCCGAGCAATCATCAATTTCAGCATCAAGTGGTTTAGTGGATCCACAACTGGTAGTGGCAGCGGAGTAAGCCCAGCATGCAAACGTTTTGGCTAATTTAAAACCCTTGTGCTGCCGAATCAAACATGACAAGACAACAGTAAAAAGAGAGGCTATTATCCCAAATGAGAGTCGGCGGATGGCTGAAATTGGCTTGAGTGGCAGAGACAAAAGAGGTGGAAGGAGCAGGGACAACCAGGCATGATAATACCAGATACAGCACTCGCTTTTTCCCCCACCCCCCGTGCATCTATACATATCACTACAAGGAGGAAAAAAGGCAACGTTTCCAAGTTCCACACTGCCAGGCAGAAAAAAATTCATGTAAAAGGATAAAAAATAAATTAGTAGCTGGTAAAACATTTGCCCCGTGGGGATGGAGAAACTTAACTTACAAGAGACGTTGCCCCTGCGATAGAAAAGCAAGCGCTCTGAACAGTAAAACTGTCATTTCCTACCTGAATTAGTGTCCTGCTGCCCAAAGTTCATTACCGTGAGTTGAGGATTGGAAGCACTGATTTAGGACAGAGTAACCTTAATACGAGAATAACCTGTGGCGCAGCTACCACCGAATGGCTGCTACCTGCAGAGAGCTCACCAAGCACCCAGATCTCTGAGAGCTGCTAGGGGAGGAAAAGTGGAGGGCAGAGGAATTAATTTTGCAAGGCATTTGGGAGGCCACAAGCAGACTGATGATGTTCAGAGCCGTGAACCCTGGTGATGGCTTGCAGCTCACAGAATGACGACCTGTGGGATCACTGGAGAGCAAGCAAGTTGTCTTTTGCAAGATTAACAATTTAAAAGTGCTGAAATTAATTTTGTTTAATAGCTGTGGGTGCAGACTCCTTACAAAGTAGGTTGCAAGGTCAGCAAGCCTCCTAAAGACTTTTAAAATGCAGCTTTTTATAGGGACAGTAGATTTAGGGTGGCCTAGGGCTTAAAGATCTAAAAAGCAAAAGAAGTGCAAAAGGTCATTTCCTACCACTTCCAAATCTTGGGTGAAGACATTCTCTATTTCGCTTCTCACTCTGCAACATGCATTTACTGCTGCATTCAAAGCTACTTGAAGTAGCATGGGCTTCTTAAGCAGACAAGGTGAAAAAGACAGTAAAATCAAATAAGAGAACCAGACTAACAAGAATGTAGCAGGCTCCTCAGAGTCACACTGGAACGTGTCTACCTGTGTTGCAAAGAGTTGAGGGAAGGAAATTAAAAAAGGAGAATAAGAGACTGGGAGGAGAAAAGCAAGGGCAGGGAGAGTGCTCACCATCCCGGAGCAGTTTGCCTGTGATTCACATTGCTTCCTTACGTGAGGCCATTACTCTGTAAAATACTGTAATTTTACAGAGTGTGTGAAGGAGCAGCTGGGCTTAATGCTGAAACCCAGATCAGCCATTTAAGAGACACTTGCTCGGCTTCACACCCTAATACACGTGAGCTATTGCAACATATCAGAATAGACTGACTATAGCTCCATTATAGGACACTTTTCATCCCACCCTTTTGTAACAGCATCCAACAAATGGCATAGGTAGAGTTCATAGAGAGTGTAGGTTTGGGAAATGGAAACAGTGCCTCTTCTCCGCACCACCGTGTAGGAGGGTCTACAGCCAGCACCGCCTTGACAAGTGTTCCCATGCTGTGCAGCTGTGTGCGACAGAGGGGCTCATCAATTCAAGCAGGATTCCAACCCTGAAAAAGTTTGCACCCACCCATGCAAAAAAACAAATGCCCGATTCATTCTTTATACATATCCACCTGGCTGCAAAGCCCTCCCCAGGGAACCAAGAAACCACATGAGAAAATGACCACAACAGATACAGCACACAGGTTCGTTTCACCGTGCTCACTTTTAAACCCTCCCCCCCCCACAGCAGAATTGCCGTCAGTGTTCGGGGCAGCCTGTATCAGAAAAATGCATCGTCCTGCGTAATGACACCAAGTTGCTACGGCTCTGCAGGCGGAGGGGGCCATTTCCCTGGCAATGAGGTAACTGCCGGTCATTAGAGAGAACAGAATTAATTCAGCCACAAGCTCGTCTCTGACGGTGGCCGAAGCAAGCACACCAGCCATTTTTCTTTGCCCGTTCCACAGGGAGTCAGAACAAAGAAAGGGGCCCCTGAGAAACGCTTGAGACACCACAGGAAAATCATTTTAGATGCATATTAATACTGCCACTGAATGACTTGCATTTTCAAGCTGACACATGCTGTCGTATGTAGTATTTGTTCCCTTTTTAGTCTCAAAGTTGAATTCACATCCTCACACAGCACTTCAAGAAAACCCCAGTTCACAGTTCAGCAAGGCACTGCTTAAAAGGCAAGCCTGATACAGGTCCTTAGGGCACCTCATCCATCCTGCACTTGGATGGCATTCTCCACCAAGGGACCCCATTAGGAAGGAAGGGCAAACTGAAATCCTAACCCAAAGCAGCCTGAAACAGCACCAGCATACTGGTATAGCAGCGATGGATGAGACTCCATTTGTCTTCAAAGCATGGGAAGCCAATATATCTGCTTCACTGCAAACTCTACTTTACTTTCCAACCTTGTAGTGTACTTAAAGCAAAAACGTAGATCAGCTTTCTGTCTGGGGATAAAGCAGCAGAGAAGTGTCACCCAAGGCTCCAATTAAACAGATGGGAAGTGACGCACTTACAGTGCAACTCCATGCAGCAAAACACCCCAAGATACAGTGTCTGTGTTACAGATCAATTGCCCAGGAAGGCAGAGCCACAACCTGCAAGTTTCCTCTCCCCTCCATGTAGTGGAGCAACTCAGAAGCATCTTGTGCTGGTTTAAAGCATGCTGGAAAACGCAGCTGCTGTAGGAACACTATTAATGCTGGAGATAGCCCAGATCCTACTCTACCTACAGAAGGTTAGGCCCTTCCAAGCAGGAAGAAACATTATGTTTGTTCTATGGCCAAAGTAATTACAGGCTTACCTACAGTACTTCGTATTTCTCCTTTCATAAAAGAGCTTTGTGTTGTTGTTGAATGAGTATGAGGCTAGCGTTAATCTGGAAGTCTCTGAGATAAATTTCAATCTGGCCAACGTAGCTACAACTTCACTCCCTTCAGGAAAGGTGATTCCATTTATACCAGGTCCGCATATGGCCAAGTGAGCTTCCTTCAACATCATTTTCTAAAATATTTAAGCTTAGATAGGTGTAATTCCCTCATGAATGGTATGTAGGTATGCATTTTTGGGTATACTATGTTGCATGTTAGTTCACCAAATATAGTACTGAAACATGAACTCACATTCATCATCTATGGATGCAGTTCCAATGAGAACAGTCCAAATCTCATTCAAACACTTTCAAAGAGAGATTCAAATACTGTAACGTGAAAAAAGTCTGGTAGAAAAGAACTATGTTTTTAAAAAAGCTTTTCACCTGTTTATAGGAATCTCTAGCCAGGGCTCTTATTTATTTTTCATCAGCATCTAGTATTGCACATAAGATCCTCCTACACCAGGAACCACACACGTTCAAAGAGCGAAGACCACCATGACCAATACACAGTGCAATTTAAAGAGACTAGCCAGGCAGCTGCTAGGGATTGAGTGCACGATTCTTCTGCTCCAGCCAACCTAAGGTTATCCTGTCCTAGTGTAGCACCATATCACCTCTAGTGCCAATTTGGCTGACCAGAACTGTATATATCTACCTGCCTATTCAATTCATATCAAGAAGAAAGCAGGAGGAAAAAACAGCAAGGTCAGGTACTTACGTATGAGCAACACACCTCACATGAGGAACAGCTACCTCATGTGGACCCAAACCAACAACAGAAAGCCTTCTCCTGACCAATGCACTATTAGTTGTTAATAAACAGTCAGCCACTCAAAATGCCAGACCAATTCTCTTACTACCTGTGCTCAAAATCACACAAGTATCTCCAACCAAAAGCCTTTTTGTGCATATGCGGTTATTCTGTAAATCCACAGAGAAGATGAACCTAGGTATTCTGCTAATTTACAAAACTTAGCACTGAGCAAAGATGGAGTCAGATTCTCTGACACTCTATAAAGTGTCAGGATATCTGACATCCTCAGTGACTGCAAAAACTGTATGGATGAGATGTTTAATGAGACTGTCCCAGACCTCCTATTTAAACTCCTTGCCTCAAATTTGTCTCCTTTTTATCTTACATGTCACGCTCTTAATAGGTCCTTGCCCTGCAGGAGAGTGGAAGAAACTCAAGAACCATTCTCTTTACTCCAGTTCTCCTTTGGATTGTACATGTTTCTCATGAAACAGAAAGTGCTGCCTCAGAAGCTTGCCTTTCTCAACCTGTAATCTTCTACAGACCTCTAAAGGTCTTCAGGGCCTCCACAGCTCGAGAAGATGGCAGTGAAACAAGAAGTCCTACCACTCTCTCATCATTACTGGGCCTTGGCAGCTTTTCCAGCCCCCTGTGTGGCAATATTTTTGAATGACTTATTTGAATGAAGAACAGGGAGAGGGGAAAGTCGGAAAAACAGAAATGAGAAATTGGGAGGGGGAAAAAAAGAAAAAAAAAAGAGGCCTAAGTCAGACAATCACAGCTACAAAACGATTTCTGTTTCTGACACTGTGTGACACAGTGGAAAAGAGCTTGCTTCTTGCTTTTCCTCTGAAACACAGAAAAAGACAGGTTCTGCTAGTGAATTTGTAGCATACATGCATATATATTCCTATACCTGGGGTTATTAAGCACCAGTTGCAGGAAAGACATCAAGAACTGACAAGCCATGGCCACAAATCCAAATGTTACTCTCTTCACCTCACCACCTTCCCTCCTAACAACCAGGAGACCAATACCATACCAGTAACTGCTACAAATGTTTTCCCAAAACCATGCTAAGAGTCAAATGAACTGGATGCTCATTGCAATGCCCAGAAAAATGGGAAGCTTACTGTGTTTGTCAAAAAACTTTGCTGCAGTCACCTTTGAAGCCCTGTCTGCACCACTGGGAAAAACACATTCCATACCAAGAAGTATCAAGAAGGTTTTATGATGCAGTACAAGGAGAAAAAAAAAAAAAAAAAAAAAAAAGGTAAATAAAAATTGCTACGTGTCCCATATTTTCCAGTCATAATTTTTTGAAATAAAGCTGCCTTCTATCAGGAAACATCTCCCTTGTTTTCAATAGGATTTTAGGTCTAGCACATGCAGAGGATTTCCATGCCAGCTGTTATTCTAGCACCATTAAAAGTACTGAGTGAAACTGAGTGAATTAATCAAACCATCCTGAACCACCAAAAAAAAAAAAAAATCAAGGAAACCTGAAGCCCAAGATGAATTTGGTACACACAGAATTAATTTTGTGTCTGTTTTCCCTCAGGTGCACAGAGCCGTCATTAGGGAACAGTCCAAAGGAGCTGAGGAAATTCATTACTAATGTTGCAAACCAGCATCGAGGGGCAGGTTTTTTTTGTTTCTATCTTCCCCCTTCACACAGGGACAAAGCATGAACAGACTTTTTGGGACCCAACCATATCACAGAATGGGAATGAGGTGCCTCCAGCCCAGCTCCACAAACCATTCCATCAGCACAAGTCTCCGGCAGGTCGGAGATGGACTAACTTTTCCAAGGTATTAAATTAAAAGATGTTGAATTAAGTTAAACGCCCCACATTGAATTGACATTTCCCTTTTTTTAATGCAAGCTAAGATTGATGAAAAATACCACTTATCTACATTAAGGGTCAAAATATCCAGCAAAAGAAGCCTCTGGTTCAGCGCGTCAGAGCAAAGTCAGTCTTACATAATCCGAGGACCAGGACGCGGATCACATTCTGATGATCCAATTAATGGTGGGATACTTTGCAATCAGCCAGGAAGCAAGGCCCCTAACAGATTGTGGGGCTGTAACATCAATTTCTTAAGTGCATTTAAAGGATTACAAATGTTAGTCCTGGCTTGAGATTGAAACACCTATTGAGGTGCTCTGAACCACATTACTGTAATTGGGTACCTGAATTAATGCCATTTCTTCTGATGGGTGAGTTGAATACATTGGAATTACGCGTTTCTTTTGCTGTATTTCACTTTCAGCCTTTTTTTTTTTCCTCCTCAGACCATAAATTTGAGGCAGAATCTCTCTTTTTATCTAGTTAGCTTTAATTACAGCCCTGAGGCACCCAAGTACTGTCCTAATTTTACCTTCTACTTTGTTTGGGTGCCTTTTTTTTTTCTTCATTTTTTTCTTCTTGTTATTTTACCACACAATGACATTAAGACAGGAATAAAGTTACTTTTTTTTGAAGCTTTGATGGGGAGCAGGGGGGAAGGCTGTTGAGAGACAGAGAAAGACAGAGAAAGAGAAGTCTTTTTTTTCCTTCCCATAGCCCTCTTGCACTATGTAAACCTTTTTATGCATTCACCAGATACCATCTGCAGTGTTTTACACCTCCAGAGAGCTAGAACCAGGGCCGCCTCAATTAGTCTTCCATTCCTTCTGAGGTCAGTTCAAGTAAAGGTCTCAATCATATCAAATTGACAGGAATGCTAACTACCTGGGTATTTCAGACCATCCAGAGTTCAGCTAAAACATGTAGCTGGTTTCAAGCGTAGTCCATGAATATAAACTGTACGCATAAAACCATACGTGTGTGCCAGAGACTACACTTACGTTTAAAATAGCTTAGGGCATAGGGTTGTTTGTAGAGTTATCCAGCCACCACCTCTGTTAGACTGCTGCATACAGCATAAAGGCTGCACGCGCTTTCCTCTGGTATCATATGAGTTTGGTAATTAGTGTTATAGCAGGGAATTCCATCCAGTTTTGCCCTCAGCCTATGAGGCACTGACATTTCAGCGACCTCAGCAGTGGTTTCTCACTTGCAGCTAACTGGAACAAACAGAGCCACGATATAAAGACCAGGCTGTGAAAAAGCAAGGGGAGGGAAATGGAGTGTGGTATTCCAGATATTCCAGCGCACTCTGTAAATTCAATTTATCTGGCTACAGCACATCACATTTAGATACTGCTTTAATTACTCAGTTTCTCCAGGGCTATTAATAACTGAAATTATAATGTACATATACAATGTATTATACACACACTTTTTATATTCAGTATATATGTATCTCCTTCTAGAGATATTCCAACTTTTGGTCCTACATTCAGGATTCCATAAGAAACTGTGATTCCACAATGATTGTGCTTTAATTTTGGGTTTGCTTAAGATAACTGTAAACAGAAAAGATACAACAGCTATTTATCTTCATTGCTGGTTAAGAGGAAATCACAGCGTATACAGCGTATACCTTCAGGGAGCTAAAGAAGCACAATGATTTAACTGGCATATGAAGGAAAGAGACAGCTTCTAATTCACCAATACAACTTCCTGACTCTCAGGAAAAAGCAGTTTGCATGCTTTTGTCAGGTAGCCTTTCACAGTTAACTGTGTATTTTTGTTTATTTTTTCTTTTGCATAAGAAATAGTAGATTAGGGAGGGATCACTGGGGACCATTCAGCGGTGCTCCTTGTTTCTCTTGAATGTTTTTCAGTATTCTTTAAATTTCCCTTCCCCACTAATGTGGAAAATTCCTAGAGTTCAGAAATAATCTTTGTGAAGCACATCAAAACCTACAAACTAGTTCCACATAGGTGGTGATTAATCAGAGGCCATGTGATGATGCACAGTGTAAGGATTTAAGAAAAAAAAAGCAACGGTATCTTGCAGATACCAACTCAAATTTCAGAGTAGTTTTTGATTCATTAGATCATGCTTGTTGAAATGATTTACATACAGATAATGAAAACACAAGCCCCAAGGACTAGTTTGCTGTTTAGCAGTGTACACATTTCATATAACCATTTCCATACATCTAGTTTTAAATTTATTAACAAAAATTAATTGCTACCCAGTGGTCTACGTTGCACAGCACGTAGCTTTGATATACTTTCTAAATTACTGCTTTTTATCACTCCCCCAATGATCTCACAGACAAAGTTAAATTTTGCTCTCGTGAAAGAATCAGGTAAAAATTCATAGCAAAGCTCATGTTTATTATAGTTAGTTAGAATTAGCAACTGAGCTTGAGGAAATATTTGTCTAAACTTTTTCCCTATCGCCCTTTGGAAAAGACAGCGTGATGCCCTTAGGACTCTACTGCAGAGACACAACACAGCTCACTACCTTTCCTTTTGGACCCGATCCAGAATGTATTGAAGTCATACGGAGACTTTTCATTGACTTCAGCATTCTGTACTTCAGGTCTTCCAGCCCTCATTGTCCCGTGTTCCTTCCCCTTACAGAGCTTTGCTGTGCGAGCCTTAACTGTGTTGTTACTGTAACAGCACATTCAGTATGAAGTGTCTCCAAATGTCTCTCTCTCTCTCTCTCTCTCTCTCTCTCTCTCTCTGTTTTTTAACACAGCTTAGATAAGGAGGAAAAAAAAGTTATTTTTCTTAATTAACTAGCAGAAATTGGTCTTGGATTTTACAGATGAGTTATAATGATGGGAGGGGGTGGGGGGGGAAGGTTTGCTTTTTAGTAATAACATGTAATGGATAAAAAAATTAAAAAAAATCTTTCCACACACTTTCCATCATATTTCACAAATATTTACAGTGTACACCTCAGGTTTGAAATAAGCCAGGGAGAACTAATTCATTGTTTACACTTGGAATCCGAGGTGGCCCAGTCCCATAAGGGCAGTACAATGCACTGTATCTTTCCGTTCTCAGTACTTATCTTAATCTTAATAACTAGCCAGACAACTGACTCCAGAGTCCTGGGCTTATCGACTGGAATTCGTCACATGCACACAAGAGAAGACAAGAAATGCATTATATAACAATGCCATACAAATCATTATCTTTTAATATTTAAAAGTATGTATTCAAAGTCTGATATGGAACCATTTTGGTTGAACTCAATTCCACTGGTTGTTATTAAATTTGATAGCAAATGAACAAAAATACACTTGTAACATATTTATCTGCAAAAGAGTTTATTTGCAACAGATCAAAAGGCTGCTTCTTACTGCATTTTAGTTACTGCTATCAAATGCAATCTGCTTTTTAAACATGCTTTGATATGGGAAGACTATTTTCAAAACAGGTTAATAGGAAATATATATATTTATTTTTTTCTAGGTCTCTTAAGTACCAGGAAATGCCCAGAGTGTGAAGAGAAAGTCTATTGCGCCCTCACCGTAGGTCTACAGCATGATTTCTTTGAAGTGAGTTTGCTTAAGGAAAAGGAAAGACATTTTAACTGTGTACACCAGAAACTTAGAATATGCTTTCAAGCTGACATACATAACCTAAATCTTGGTTCCAGTGTCTCAGATTTAATGGCATATTTTGCCAAGAAGCAGAGATTATTCCAAGTGTGTGTTATCCAATGCAGCAGGGGTACTCTTAGCTGAAAGAGACGTCTCATTCTTTCTCTGCACCTCCGCAGTAAAAACTGCTCGAGTATATGTGCACCATGGTGAGTGGGAGAGAGAATAACGATTAGGACTCCACACTCCTAAAGCAAGAGGAGAACAAAAATTTTGAACACAGACCCT
Organism: Oxyura jamaicensis; assembly: GCF_011077185.1. Taxonomy (NCBI): domain Eukaryota; kingdom Metazoa; phylum Chordata; class Aves; order Anseriformes; family Anatidae; genus Oxyura; species Oxyura jamaicensis. The sequence continues at coordinate 22,570,818 of NC_048895.1, forward strand.
GTCAGTAGTCCCTCTCTCATTGCCTGCAAAGAATAAGAGAGAAGATAGATAATTTACATACAGGCGTTCCCAATATGTGTTTGATATGGACTTAAACAAAATCAATATGGGTTAACAAATACACTGGAAATTCACTCCTCAGACTGCTTCACTCTAACCCAGACCGTAAAGTATTACTCGTGCTAGGTATTAATACTTTCTGCAACAGGATTCCTCCAGTGTTAAGACACTGGAGTGGCATTCAAAAAGACTATCACTGCTAGGGAGGGCATTTCCCAAATTGCTATTCCACATCAAAAATTTTTGAAGCCTACCCTAGGCCAAACGTGCTAAACCACAAACCACAGTAAATCAATTAGTTAATCAATCCCATCAGGCAATCAATTAACATGAACTAAGAAAACCCTGAGCAGACATATTCTTGTGTGAACAAAGGTCACCCACTGGGGCCTTTATGTGTCTATTCATATTAGTTTAAGGCCAGGTTTAGAAGGAGAAATTTTCCTGTGATAACAGTTCTTTGTATTGATGTGTCAGCACAGACACCTAATCTCTGGGTCTGGCAGAGATCGTCTGTATTTTTACTCATGTAATAACAAGAGGCCACTTTTAGGAGAAAGAATCTGAGATTCATGTTCCATAGTGGTGAGTGAGGTGAGACCTCCTTCAATTCCAGTGAAAGGACTTCACACGAGGATTATCATGATACCTGAACAAGAGAGCAAACTGGGCTTTTTCAAGCGTACACCTTGAAAACTGCAAGTGCGAGAGAATTTATGATCATCCCCAAGTCTTTGGTCAATGTTGCAAAGCCATTTTTTGATTCTATTTGCTAGGTTCGACCTAAGAGTTGGGAGAAGCATGTTTTGAACTTCTAGAGAAACACCTGCTCTGTAACACCTGCTATACAACTTCCTTTCTAATCAGAACTATAAAATAATTATAGTAATTAATGCTATTTTATAAGCATGTGGTAATTACCATTCAGGGATAATCCACAAGTCAGTGATAAATTCATTGTCAGATTTGCAACATATCTGCAGCCTACTAAGCAGGTGGGGTTACTTCCATACTGGGGACACTGAATTCTTGGGGTGTGGGAAAGAGTCCACACACAAGGTTCGCAAAGCTCAGAGCAAAGTAGAGGCAGAGTCAAACTTGGTGGGCAACCCAAAAGCTGTGAAAGTGAAATATTGTATGTGACTCAGCCCTGCAGATGTCTGGGACTACAGGTTTGTCATGTGAAATTGTAAGCTGGTGCACATGGCACAGCCAAGCCAAACAATTCGTAACTGGAACAACCCACTTTCCTTCCTATTCCCACATGCTGTATTAGTTTCCTTGGTTCATCAGGTGAACCTAAAGTAATGTCATAATAATGTGCAGTCACCACCACTACTTATTATTTTGATGTGTTTGTGCTATGATGTTGCTCATCTGAGTAATGCTTCCCACAGACAATTAAGCTGTATAGCACAGTCTTGTTTACCTCCAAAGTCTTCCATGAGTTCAAATCTCCCTTCTGCATCACTCCTCTTCCACTAAACAAACTACACTTAGCATCAAACACAGTATCAAATAAAAGCTAGCATGGCTATTCAAATTTTAGTCAAAGTCAGAGAAAGAAAGATGAGAAAGAACAGCTGAGAATTGGCCTAACTTGGGATAGGAAAAAAATGCAAAGGTATGAAAATGTATTCAACAGTGCTCTCAGTGCTCAGATCCAGCGGTGACAGGGCTATAAGCAGATGCATTAGTCTGGAAATATATCAAGGTTAGATTAAGCTGCAGAGTTTCCATTTTATTAATGGTCTTCAATCTGACTCCTTAATAAAATGGAAACCATTTGTAAAATTTTGATCAGAATCCACACTTAGCTTTCAAATGCTTGCAACCTTTGGGTACATTCAGGAACAAATTTCAGAGAGCCTATGCCTAGAACTGAAGGAGAGAAGGGAATGAGAAGGAGAAAATGACTCGAGGTGAATCAGACCTTGAAGTGAATTATTATGTAAACTATGAGTTAGGCTAAACGGAGAAACCATTGGGACAGCATGGTTTTTTTTGCATAGATTGCAGAGATATGCTGGACCACTACAGCATCTGCCACAGCGGTGTAACTAGAAGAGTAAATATCTAAGATGTTGATATTTAAATATTGTCCTGAATGACATATTGGAGCCACTAGAGCATTACTTGGGACTGAAAGGCTTGGGTTGTCAACCAGGCTTACTAAGGAGTTTGAATGAGCATTGCAAGTAATGTAATGCTGCGTCACTATCCATTTGTTCAAGTTTTCTCTGATCTGATGTCATGGAACAAGAGAAAGAATGGTTTTATATAGCAGCTACTGGAAAGGGAAGTGTTGTTGGATAACATAAAAGTGACATGGAAAGAAAGTTCCCAGAGAAACACCCCTCGGTTGTATCTCTCAATCAGACAGTAGCCTGCATAGAACAAAATTAAACTTCATACTTAGAACATAAAAGGAAGCTGAAACTCAGAACTATGCAACAATCTAATTTAATAGCAAACCTGCTGCAAATGGGTATGCTGTGCTGCTGCCCTTCTGATATCTGAAGTCTGAAGAAGAAATTTTAAAGGAATTCACATATGGCAGCCTGTGGATGAATTGAGTATAGGCTATATAAAGGTTTCAGAAATGGCTTTGACTAGGCTTTTCTCTGGCAAGTGTTTTGATCCAAAGCAAAATCCAAGTACTAAAATCAGAGTACTTGAGTCTTTCTTTTTAGCCTTCAGAGAGGGAGAATCTCATTGGACAGATCTCCAAGCATGATCAGCATATCCAAAAAAATCCAAGGAGAAAAGTAGAGCATCAACTACACTGATGAACAGTTGCATTATCCAAGGCCATGGCCTTTGTTAGCAGGCAGAGGCTTTTCCTAACACTTGAACTTGATGACGTCTATACTAATAAAGCTTACATCCATAACAAAGCATAAGCACTTCCTCTGGGAAAGACCCAGAGCTATCAGGAAGGACAACATGCTACTGTGACAAATTAAAAGTCTGTTTCTCTCCCTTTGACTTTGATATCTACTTGGATGACATTTGCAGCAGTGATGGGGACAATGCTACAGAAGAAAGAACCTTGATTAGTCTAGCCAGGACAAAGTCACCTATTATACTAGGAGACAAATTTGGAAATTTTTAATAAAACTAGACACTGTCACTTTACCTTCCACCTAAGGCTCCCTGTGACCCCAACAGAAAATACAGAATGTGTTTATTCAAATTAACTGAACTACTTCTATAGGTGATACCTCCATCTGCTCTTCACAACACATTTACCTGTATGCTCACTGACTAGCTGGTAAATGCAACTGAAATGCCAGATAAGCATAAGCAACTTCTCTACTCAGTGGGCCAAAGATTTGTTATTTGACCCAGAATGAAATAGGCTGGGTCAAAAAAAAAAAAAAAAAAAAAAAACCTACAAAACTACACATAGTTACAGAAGTGTTACTGTTCTCCAATCTGTACGCCTACTAAATATTGTCCTCATAACCTATGTAAGACAGCCATATCACACGTGTTAGGGCCTTACTGTTATCGCATAACCTTCAGCATTTTGGCAGTACAGAATCATAGAACATCCCAAGTTGGAAGGGACCCCCAAAGATCATTGGATCCAGCTCCTGGCTCTACACAGGACCACCAAAAAAAAACACAGTGTATGTCTGAGAGTGTTGCCCAAACACTTCAACTCCTGCAGGCTCTTGACCATGACCACTTCCCTGAGGAGCCCGTACCAGTGCCCGACCACCCTCTGGTTACAGAACCTTTCCCTAACCCCCAGCCTGACCCTCCCCTGTCCCAGCTCCATGCCGTTCCCTCGGGTCCTGTCGCTGTCTCCAGAGAGCAGAGCTCAGCACCTGCCCCTCCGCTCCCCTCGTGAGGGAGCTGCAGGCCACCTTGAGGCTTCCCCTCAGTCCGCTCTGCTCTGAGCTGAACAAACCAAGGGACCTCAGCTGCTCCTCATACATCTTCCCCTCTTCACCATCTTTATAGCCCTCCTTTGGATGCTCTAATAGTTTTTTAAATGAGAAGACCCTGGACAGTGTATATTAAGCTGAGACCTTCTTGAAATTAGGTGCACAGTGAAATCAAATGTATCAAGGTCCTAACTCTCTTAGGCCTCTATGCAAATCATTCTACTCTTACGTCTTGAAGTTATGTTGAGTAATATGATGGCACACCAGAGCTGATAAATTCAAGTGAAGCTCAAGAGCATGAAACATGAAAAGAAAAATGAATACCCATCTCTGAAATAAACTAACCAAGTAAGTCAATATCTTGAAGTTTTTCTGGGGGACTGCAGCTAGACTTAAACCAAAGGCTTTGTAGTGTCTATCTCATACTGAAATAGAAGGTATTCAGCAAGGTGTTAATCCAATGCAACACACAAACTAGTAGTTTATTTAAAACAAAACTTGATCCTTATTGGGAGCTGAAATATTTGAAGCACACACAAGTAAAACTAATTTAACCTTTGAAAAGTTATCTCCAGAGGGAAGAATAGAAATCCCTTTATAAGATTTTTAAGCACTGCAATTATTGACGAGGACTATATTACTTCAGTTTTCTCTGATCAGAAAAAAAAAAAAGCAAAGCCACAGGAGACATCAGCAGCTGTCAGGCTGTTTTCCAACTGCAATGAGGTAGTTTACAGTGGGCTTGTGCCAGTCTCTTAAGACCCAGTTAAGAAGCCTTTTTAAAATGCCTTAAAAAGCCAACTCATACATTAATCAAGTTGAGCCCTCATCCATACTTACTGCAATACATCAATTACCATGTCTTTTTTTTTTTTTTTAATAAATTCCAGTTGACAGCAGACACCTTATTAAGGCTCACTAAAATGATACAATAAGTAAAAGGCTATTAATATTGCTTTTTTTCCCTGCTGCTATTGTCTTGCCGCACTGGTCTGCAAACAAATTCAGGCTGCATTACAATTAATGCCAATGGAACTCCTTCTAACGACTTCCAGCTTGCTAATTTTTTACGCTAATAATAAAAAAAAGGCATTGCTATGCAAGAACGGCCCCCTTTTATCATGCTCGCATGGCACACTAGAGAGCTCCTGCCATTGTTCACATGAAAGACAATTAAACCCAGGAACATCAAACCCAAAAATGACAATCTGCTAACCAGCACTGGGTATTGCTGAATTCTTTTCTCTATTTTCTGAACTGATAGAAAGCAATTCTCCAAAGACATTTCTCTCCCCCATGCCCACCCTTTGGAAAAAGAAGAAGTTTGAAAAATACCCTCACTGATTTATGCATCTCTGCTCAGAATTTATTAACTGTCTAGGGCTAATTTCACTCTTGCATGTCTATTGCTTTCAGGTTTGAATTCTGGACACATCTCAAGAAATGCAACAATAATATTGTCCACAGTTTCACATTTAAAAATAAACAACTTTTTTTTTTTTTTTTTTTTCCTGGTTCATGTTTTCTGGAACACAGTATAAAATGCCCAAGGCAAGAGGATAAAGCAAGTATGGTAATAAGTTTATTTCTCCCAATCTTCTAGGGACAAGGATGGACAGAGAAAGGGGTCATAAGGTTTGTTTAAAATTAAGTACATTCACAATGTTAATTTAGAGTAAAGGTAACTTCTCTTAAAGGTGTTTTTTTCTTATGCCCTCTGTCATGTAGCTTAAGACTGAGTTTTATAGCAATATTTTCAGGTTTGCACCCTGGAACAGACACACACACACATATTTGTTTAAAAAAAAAAATAAACAAACTGTGCTGACAGTATTATAGACATGAACAATTACACTACTTGGTACCTCTCTAATAACTTTCAGAAAAGAGTTTCAAAGCAATTCACTATTCATTAATTCTCACAAGACCTCTGAGAAGTAGGTGTTATACCTGTAGGTAAAGGTGTTATACCTGTTTTAAAGGTATATAAATTAGGTGAAAGAAAGGTTAAGTGACATTTCTAAGGCAACGATGCATGAGTAGCAGTAATACAACTACAGTCCCAAAAATCCATCTCTCACCATGAAGACACCTCAAAAACGTTGAGGAGTCTTCAGCTCAAAACAACTCTTAAGAATACACTTTAAATGCATCAATATTCAGCCTAACTTCAAGGATGCCCATAAACTCTACTGGATTTCATTCAACTCCAGCTATCCTGATTACAGGTACTTCCTTAACCTATGTCTATACATGTCCCAGCAACTTGGACCCCAGTCCCTTAACTTTATCCTTCACCACAGGACATAAGTATTTATTGCAAGATACCCCAAGAAATTTAAACTACAATAAATAACCATTTCATATTCTGAAATATTCACGTTATTAATAAGTCTGTGAGTATATATATATATACACTTCATATATATATATATATATATATATACACTTCATATATATCACAGTATTATATACAAGTACCAGAGCTTTTAAGCATGCAGGGGTAGAAGGAACTTATGTTTTTAACAAGAAACTAGGAAATTCCCATCACTCTTTTGTCATACAAAATTATTTCCCACCCCCTTAGGCTGAAGGACATCAGGCCTTAAACCTGTCACTTGAGCAGTCCTGAATATTTCTAGGCTTTTTCTGAAGCTTCTACTTCAGACCAAAGAAGTTGCAGTAAATTCTACATTTGGGAGAAAAGAACATTTTTGTGTTGTTGTTTAATAGCCACTGAGAGCTGTGGAGTGTTAAGAATATACCCCAGGAAAGATGGATTAGTAGGAAGTGGCCAAAAGAGGCCATAAAATGTGCATTATAAATGCAATTCATCACATAACTGTGCAATTTGTCAAATGGATATTGTACCTTGCATAGTGTCTTTTGGGACAGAAGCAAAAGAAAAAGGCCTGAGAGATAACAGTTCTATTCCTGGCTCTGTTACTGGTTCTCTTTTTGACCTTGGAAAAGGCTTTTTAGCCAAAATATGTAGACGGTTTTCTACTTCTGTTATTGCACATCCAACTTGATTTTGATTAGGCTCATAGTTGCACTTCTAAAATTGCATTGTCCTGAACCCAGAGAACTAGGAGACACCTGACACAGAAATCTGACTTTTCAGAAGTCTGTTAGCCTAGGGGCTGCATCTATGTGTCCTTAGGCATAAAATAGGAAAGACAATGTAAATATCTTAAAAGAGACACTACAGCAATTAACTTGATATTTGCACAGATGTGATTAAATAGACATAGAAATGTTTCATCATTCAACTAAAATGACCCTAAAATAATCACTACCAAATAATGCAAAGTAGAAACACCTTCTCTTACTGGTGTTGCAACACCACGAGTTCATATGGTCATTGAAATCAATACCTGCCAGACATAACTCAGTCTGTTAAAACATAGCTATGCAGCCTAAACCAGATATCCAGAACTGCTGTATTTATTAGACAATGGGTTGAAATACCTTCTTAACCATTAACAAGGGGTTCAACTACATGAACGCTGAACACATGATCCCTGATTGTTAACTCCCAAAGAATGAAGGTCCGTGTGTTGTGGCAACAAAAGGAATAAGGCACAAAGTGCTTCCAAACTGGGCACACCGTGGTGACTGTAGGAGCAGGGACAGAGAAACCTGCTGGAAGCATCTGTGCTGTGTTAAGGTGTTGTTGCTCACCACTGCTGACCAGTTGTCTCACCAATTGCTCAAAAGAACTCTGCAGTCCAACTTTCAGTATCTTCACTCATTGCACCTACTCCCCGAGCAGGAAAGCTCACATTACCTTGCTCTGTGAAGGCACTAACCCCTTTAATAGCTCCAGTTAGACCTATCCCATCTTGCTTTGTTATGCTCCATCCAAACGTGCACTGTTTTGGCCACAAGGAACACAATTACTATCATCCACCTCCAAGTTATGCTTATTTTCTGAAGCAACAGCTAGGATGTCCCTTCAACTTGGTAGTTGTGGTTTCAAACACAACTGCATTACTAATGTACAGTAAAAGGTCCTTTTGCATCTCGATGAGACACATGGAGCAGCCTATGACCTGTCTGCCTCAACACTTATGGAGAAGCCAACAATCAGTGAGTAACTTCCAGAGGTGTGGATGTTGCCACGTTGATCTGAACCACTGGATGCTTAGTTGGCAACTTGATCCTGGAGGTAGATATGTTCAGTGCCACTTCCACCTACCCCTTTCTACCTTTCTTTCTTTTTAGTTCCCTCTGTGATACAGAGTCAAAGACCTCCCCCCCCCCATGATGGAGACTTTGACTCTACAGTGGAGTACAGACTTTCACTCCATGTGAGCCTGCTGCTTTATGACTGATTACACACAAGGACTGCATATAAACCACTGCCATTCCTCAACACAGCTTCCTAGGATTAAAAACAACAACAACAACAAACACACACAAAACAAACAAACAAAAAAAAACTCAATTTTTTCTAGTTTTATTTTTCCTCCCCAAAAGACAAAACAAATTAAAAGTAATAAAAACATCCGCTTCTTTTTCGTGTGGTCACACATGTACTGGCTTTGGCTCATTTAGACACTGCATCTGAGCCAATTTAGATGTGACATCTGAGGCAATTATACAGCTCCCCAAGTCTGCAACAAAAATCAAAGGCAAACATTTTTTCTAGTCACAATACACCAAGTTTGCAGCTCATTTGAGCCCTATATAAAGTGAAAGACAACAACCCTGAACTGAAACTGCTGAAATCGGAACCCAACTCACACACGTTCAATTCATATGATCACAAAAGAAAAATAAAGAGAGAAAATGAAGATATCTGACATCACAGCCAAATTTTAGCATTGCTTAACTGGCATCAACCAATAATAAACCCATGGAGTTAATTTAGAGTAACACAGATGGAAACTGAAAGTAGACAAAACCTATAGCGACTGTAATGAAATTGCTTATTGATAGTGCTTTGCTTATTGTTCAAATAAAACCAGAGCACATGATCAAATTGTTTCATACCCATTCCCCTCCTTTTAATTACAATGTAAGAGAAGCAATTGTTATCTCTTCTATCAACTTCGATTTATAATATGGCCCGCTCCCCACACTTAAGACAATATAACCTTACAACAAGGCAGTATTATAGTGCCACGTTCAGTATCCTAGCAACAGTTTAGGGCTTGCATTTGATGTCAAAATAATAGGCCCTGTTTAATCTTCTGTTTTTTTCAAGTAGGGGGTCAAATGCTGAAATCTAGGAGTTCAGGGAAAAAAAAAAAGACCGAAGAGCATTCTAAAAGTACAGGTATAGGGGCACATGTTTATATATACACGTACACACATTGATGTGTATGGGTAAATAGATAACCACCTGTGTACACAAAATAGGTGGTCTAGTTTTTGTATTTAAGTTGTTTAGACGAAAGCAAAAGCTGAGAAATGGAATGATGTATATCACTTTCAAGATATCAGAGCCTTTTAACAAATGCAATCTTCCTCCTACTTTATCTGTTTGCTGTCTTCTGTAAATTAAAGAGAAAAACAAATCTGACTTGGGGTCCCAGTTTCACCTCATCTCAATTTGGTCCTATCGCTATATTAAAAGACAAAGCTACCTGCCACTAATTTCTTGTGTCTTTCCAATTTTCTTTATGATGGAAGTTGCTTAAACTGTACTGATTATGCGGTCTACCATATGATTAACTGTGACAGCAAAAAAAAAAAAAAAAGTTTTGTCTGTACCAAGGATCGGTGTGGTAGCCAGCAACAGTGACCAAACAGAAGGATGTTTCTGAGCATCTGTGCAGCTTTAAAGGCTGAGGAAAAAGAAAAAAACTGACCGCCTTGCTATAATCTTCCCCAGGTAACCCAATCCTTGTACTGGTTTTTAATTTTTGCTGCTAATGCCCCTTGGAAGAGCATTAGCCAGGTAGTGTAGATGAACATCAGCTGTCCCACCAGCAACAACTAAATACAGCTTTGTTGAACTAAGATCTCTGAACAAGACCGGTATTCAAACACCACCCTGGGCTGTTTGCTGTTCTTTGCCCCCAAGGCCTCGACAGAACAGAAGAAACAAAGATTGTTTCAAATTGTGCTTCATTTTCTCTATGGATCAGTTTAAAATACACACAGTAGAGGAAAAAAAAAAAATGGTTGCCCTTTAAAGTTTAAGGCAAACATACAAACCAACACGGTACTTGGTGCAGCAGTCGCCGTTCTTCCCCGAGCTACGCTAACAGAGCTTCAGAAGCCTGCAGTGCCACTGCTTTGCCTTCCCTCGCTTCACCCCACTGATACAACGTCAGGAAAGGCCAGAGAAAACAGCCAGACCCTGCATCATGCCCCCAAAGTCAACAAGTGCTGGCTCTGTTGGACCAGATGAGAACGAAGAAATTGGAGGAGCCGCGCTTGGGTGCCTGGTACAAAGAGAGAGACACAGCGAGAGAAGAAAAACACTGCTTGTGTGAGAGCGGTTGCTTTTTGTCATCCACAATATTTTACTTCTAGCTGATGACCTGAGCAGAGAGAGCTTGAAAGAATCCTTGCAAGCTCTGTTTATTTATTTAAACCAATTCTTGCAGCCTTTCTTCTCTCCAAATAACGCCGAGGTGAAGAGTTTACAGCAGCACACAGTCCGGAGTTCAGCTGTTCAGCCAGTGGTTCGCCACAGCTCCAGCACAAACCAGCACCAAATTTGGGAGCTTTTTCCATCTCACTTCTTTAAGAGAACTGTTTTCTGTGTGTACACACAGACACGCACACACTGCAATTCACCTCTCTGCAATTGCCGTGGCAGTCATTCTATTACTGATATTATTATCCCCTGAAGATGCTTCGTGGACAACTCTATCCCCTGCCAGGCTGTCCCAGTTTTATAAACTGCAAATCTGGTCAGCTTACTCTACTGGGGCGGGGGAGCATGGGGAGGAGAAGCTGTTTAAAAAGGACAGCTGCCACTACAGTGCTGCATCAATGCAGACACGGCAAGTGAAGTCACAGTGCCCCACGCTGCAGGCAGCTCTTGTCCTCTGTCAGCACCAGCACCACCAGTGGGGCCCTGGAAGCGCTGCCATGCTCTTTACTGGGGAACAAAGCAGGGCCCAGCAGTAATCACTCAGCAAACATACAGTGGATTGGGAGGTTGTTTCAAGTCCCTCCATGCCCCAACTTTGCTCCTAACCAACACTGTTTCAAGAAATGGTTGTGGATTTTGGCAAGGCTTCAGCTTGCGCTACACAGAACTGAAGACAGGCACAGCCTCACGTGCCTTCCTGAACAGAGCTCAACCTACACACATCCCCAAGTAGTTTCTTGAACAGAAACTCAGAACAACAGAAGAGATGCAAATGCAAAGCAAGGCTTCAATTAAAGTATTTTTTCTCCTCCAGGGCTGTGTGGTCCAACACAGCTAAGCAGTAAACAAAACAAGGGGAGCTTACAATACATATTCAAAGGGGAGTGTCATAACAAGAACTTTGATCAGATCACCACTGTTGTATGAACATGGGGTTTTGCATACAACAACATTTATACATGTGTTCAAAGGAAAAAGAATAAAAGCAAGTAAGAAGCATCTTGCTCAGGTATTCATTTTTGACACAGGAAAATTCCCTTAGTGTTTCCTCGCATGGGAAAGCAGATGCTCCCCTTGCTCCTTAAACCACAGCAGACTTCAGAATTCAGGAACTGCATACGTTTTCCATCCTGGTGACATACAAGCTCATTTTATGTTTCCATTTGACAGGCAAAATTGAGGTGAGAGACAGGTAAGGAGAAAACTTAAAAACACCTGACACCCAAGCAGAAGGAGTGCCAGCCAGCTTCTAAGTGATTTGTCTGCATAAAACCACCCCAGACACACACCTGCCTCAAGTAATTTGTCCCTGGTCTTTGGTGGGTTTTCACTTCCTTAGATTTTGTTCTATTTTTAATAAATTCATATAAATTTAATTGACCCTGCAACAACAAATCCATTCCACGTGTTGATGGATAGTTGTCATTGGCCACATAGAGCATGCTGAAGGGATTCTTTTCTGACTAGATGAACAAAACTCTGTGGGCAGGGTGACACTATTCAAAAGCCAGTGAAAAACCAAAATATTTCAAGATGAAACAACAGAGCAGCAAACTACCAGAATTTCAGAAAAGCTTTTAAAATCAGTCTCAGCTGAGTCACTGTATGGTAGAAACTGTCATTTTGATATATGCTTGCTTTTTGCTTAGAACAAAGGGACAGAAGTCTCTAGTTGCTACCTCACTACAAACACAACACTTCAACATCCTTAAAAAATACACATCAGGATGCTGTCAGAGGACCAGTTCCATGTAGTTTACTTTTCATGGCTTCCAGTTAATGTTTATGTTAACAAAAAAAATAAAAATTAAAAAAAGCCTGTTGTGCTCATAGGCAGATTCTACATCATGCTTCTTGGTTTACTTCCTTCCCAATAATTTTCTGTTTTTTCAAATCTATGACCCACCACAAAACAGTCACCAGTGCTAGCATACAGTCAGCATAGGACCTAACAATTCCACACTGCAGCAACTGGTGAAGTAAAATCCAGGCTCATGTTTACAGCTTAGATGATTACAAGGGCAATGAGTAATACAAGTGTGTGTTTTTAATGACAAATCTTTGGCTGTAGTTTATACTCCACCAGGAAACTGAGTTTTCAGGGTATAAATTTCCTCTCTTGTTATCACCTAAAGATAGCAGAGCACAGCCCTATTGGTTTCCTTATCTATGGCCTTCCACTGACCTGGGGTTTGAATGTCAAACCAGAACACAGGTACCAAGTAACCTTAAGAAATTAAGGTATCTGTAGTTAAAATTAGTTAAGTACCATGTTTCAAAAATTATTATCGAAGATAATCTCATCACAGCAGCTAAAGCAAAAAGTTTAGAATTGCAATCATCACTAGCTGCTTCTCTGAAAATGTCTCTGGACGAGATGGGGCTGAAAATTTGAATGCAATTCTTATTACTCCAGTCTTTCCTCAGAGGTTTTGGGCTTTTTTGCTTTAGTCATGGCTATAAGAGATGTAAGAACACACTTTCCCATTTTATTTTTCGTAAGATACAGGCAGTGAAGACACACAAGACTGCTACAGAAAGGGTTTTTTATTATTTTATTATTTTTTTTCTTTAAAAAAGAAAACATCTTTGTTCTATTTCCTAAGATCAAAGGTACCTATCTGTGGGTGGTAGAGTGCTCAGCTCCATAACACAGCAACAATCGAGCATGAATATAGAGATGAGTGGATTGAGAGCAGCCCTATGGAGAATGGCTTGGGGGTATTGGTGGATGAAAAGCTTGATGTGAGCCAGCAATGCATGCTCATAGCCCAGAAAACTAATCACATCCTGGGCCACATACAAAGAAACAGGACCAGCAGGTCAAGGGAGGTGATTCTCCCTCTCTGCTCTCATGAGACCCCACCTGGAGCACTGAGTTCAGCTCTGGGGCCCCCAGCACCAGAAGGACATGGACCTATTAGAACAAGTCCAGAGGAGGAACATGAAGATGACCGAGGGGCTGGAGTGCCTTTCTCATGAAGACAAGCTGATGGAGTTGAGGTTGTTTATCCTGGAGAAGAGAAGGCTCCAGGGAGGCCTTACCAAAGCCTTCTAGTACCTAAAGGGGACCTAAAAGAAAACTGGGGAGGGACTCTGTGTCAGGGGGTGGAGTGATAGGACAAGAAGTAATGGCTTTAAAATAAAAGAGGGTAGATTTAGGTCAGATATTCAGAAGAAATTCTTCACTCAAAGGGTGGTGAGGCACTGGCACAGGTTGCCCAAAGAAGCTGTGGATGCCCCATCCCTCGAAGTGTTCAAGGCCAGGCTGGATGGGGCTTTGGACAGCCTCATCTGGTGGGAAGTGTCCCTGCCCATGGCAGGGGGGTTGGAATTAGATGGTCTTTAAGGTCCCTTCCAACCCAAGCCATTTTATGATTCTGTAATTTTGTGTTTGGTTTGTGAAAATTTAAAATGGATTATTGAAAAGGAGATTCACACTGACATTACTCCCTGCTACTATACTCTTGCAGTAGGTACTTGCTATAAGCAAAAAGAGGGAAAGAAGCCTATGACAATAATTTGTGACCTTAGGCAAGGGAGCCCAGGTGTCAAAAAGATTTCATAAAAAATAACATGAATAATTTTTGCCAATCTTCTTAAGGGAACATTGGTGTTGCATCAGACATGTATATCAGTCTACGAAACATCAGGTAAAGATGAGCAACGCAAACATTTGCGACCATCTATTGTCATTCCTTCATTGTACTCAAACTCCAGAATGCTAATTCTTGTTGATGTGTGCATGCACAACTTCTCTGGTGGGGTTCATTTTAGGATTTACATACAACTATTACATTTTGTAAATGTTTAACAATGCAAATACTCAGCATCTGCCATTCCAAGTGTTCTCTGTCAGTAAAAGGTTTTAAAAGATTTTAATCTCAACATGCTGAAATGCTGAGCCTAGTATTCTCGCATTTATGCCAGCATGAATAGAATAGAATAGTTTCATTTGGAAAGGACCTTGAAAGATCATCTAGTCCAACTGCCTGACCACGTCAGGGCTAACCAAAAAGTTAAAACGTATTAATGAGAACACTATCCAAAAGCCTCTTTCAAGCAGCAAGTCAAGAGAGTTAAACTGGAGAAAAAAAAAAAAAAAAAAGGTGCAAAATCAGAATTAGATTCCGATATTCACACTTTAATTAACACAGAAATTAGACTTGGAATGCACTACATTAATAGTCAAGTAAAATGCTGTTGCTTGGTAAAATTAATATTTTTAAAATAAATTGAACATAGTTAAGATTAATAATGTTGACTTTGTTTCTTTAAACTGTAACTGGAGTTGCTTACCCGTTCTTAGCAGCTCTTTGTTTTACTGTTTACATGTTCTTGACATAACGTAGCACTGAACTTATTTAGTAATTTTTCAAGTGGGTAAAAAGTAATTGAGCAGTTGTACATAACTGGGCGTTTTGGGAGTTTACTTAACAGAGATTGTAGGAGATACATCTCTGAGAACAATGCATTCTTAATGCGCATCACTTAGCCTGGTTAACCCTAATACACATGCTCTGATCTGCCAAGTTCGAATATGAAGTGTCAGCTGCTAAATAAGAAGTGTACTCCTCTTTCTAGGGCTGATAAATAGTTCTTGAGGTGAACCTTTAGTCAAGCGATGGATCAACTGGAGGAAGTTCACCGTCTGTTGGATCTGGGTTACCATTCATTAGACATGTCTTGCTGCTTATCTGCAAACTCTCTGCAGTACAAGACTTCATTTAACGTGTAGGCAGAACAACTAATTAGCAGCTTTTTTCCTCGGACTAATACAGTTCCTTTCTAGTTGCTCCATAAAGAAGATTCAGTGGAACACCTCTGAGAAAGCAGAGGAATTCCAGGTAGTTATGGTGACGAATTTCATTGTGAATGAGGATCAATGTCCCATACTACTTTGAATAGTAATTTCTTAATTCTTATTCAAATCTGGCCAGCAAGATAATATAACTTGAACTGAATTGGCCATGTGATCCTGATGGCATCCCGTTAATGGGCTGTTCACTTAATTTATGTAATTTTAAAAAATTAAATAGTCATATTTTAAATCCCTACTGCAGTCCTTCAGATTGGAAGTACATGTTTAAAAGTTATAGTATCTTTATAAATCAGTATGTCTGCACTTAGTTTGTTGACTGAACTTTCCTAAAGTTTTAATTCATCTTCCCTCCCCTCTCTCTCTCTCTCCCTCTCTCTCTCCTGCCTATGGGAACATTATGAAATCCCAGCACAGAGCCATTTCATACTCATTACTGGCCATGTTCTGTGCCACAGAACAACAACAAAAAAAAGCCTACACCCATAAATTCTTATTTGAGTTGGCAAATAAACTAAGGTTTTCTATTTGTACAGGGAGAGCATAAAAATCTAGTTATAGGGCCACTTCCACTGATGGTTGAAAGTCAAATAAATTCTGTCTGTAAGCAAAATGAACACGAGGGCAGTTATTAATAACAAAAGCTTACAGACCAAATCCTGCAAGATGCTGAGCCTCCTCCAAAAAGCCAAGAGGAACCCAAGGCAACCCGCATCTCCTGGAGGCATTCAACACCCTTAGCAGCTGTGGCCTGACAGGCTCAATGCAAACACTCAGTCCTGTCCCAAGAGCACAGTTGCCCTGCACAGCCCCAGAAAGCCCAGCCAGGAGAGGGCATACCGCTGGGAAAAGAAACGCCCCGTCTATCTAGGACTATTTATAAAGCTTGCACTAAACGTTTACAGCCAAGACCTAACTTGGCAAGGTGTCAAGGACCACACTGAAAAAAAACCCGTACCCTCATTAAGAAAGTGCATGAAGCACGAATTTCTATTTTTGGCTGCAGTTGTAAGCATCACCACAGTTACAGCTGCTTTATTGTGGTTTCTCAAAAATTTCCTTGATAAAAAAGGGCAACAGAATTAGCTGAGCCTTTTGGAAATAGCCGCACAGTCCAGCTGTAAAACAATGTCAAGTGGTTGGCAAAAAAACAAAACAAAACCCAGTAACGCAACAGTAGCCACATGCCTACCAACAGTGGCACATTTGCCCTCTGAAGTTCTTTATTTGGAACAGGGATAAGGAGGAGTAGAATGGGGGAGGCTTGAGAAAATGAAGTCATATAAAGCCACTGCCCAAAACCACACAGAAGCACTTTAGTGACGGATGCATTATGATAACCACTGTCTGCTAGTGAGATCTGCTGGTGTGGCGTGCACATACGTGCTGCATGCACGTACAGATAATGGAGGTAGAAGGGAAGAGTTCAGTGCTCTTTTCTTTCACAGGAAAAGACATTAGTGAATGGTGTACTAGGAGTAAAGCCCGAAAAAATAAATAAATAATAAAAAAACAACTAATAAGACCTTCAGAATAAGTAGTCTCTCTTATTTTATGCCAACAATTTACAGTCTGTCACTTGCTGGGAGAAAGCATCTAAGGTATAGGACTTAATCAAGAGGACTGGGTGTCACAAAGTGCACCTGCAACTTTTTGTATTACCTGTCTTTGAAGGCAAAACTCACAGAAGAAGTGGATGAAAACCTATGTCACTCATGGAGAAAGTGAAGTAAGGTAGCTCACTATAGACTGCATATTAATACTGTGCATTGGGAGCACATATCTGTTTAGCTTCAGAGTAAATTCCTGTGTAGAAATTGACCTGTCCTTAAGAAGTCAAGCTGTCTCATAGATATACTAAGAAAGGTTATCACCATGTATAACGACAATAATCAACCCCAGAACTATTTCACCCAGGACCCTTCCCATCCCTGCCTGCTTAGCTCAGCTATTAGACTGAACACCGTACCACGAGGGGTGGGCAACACCTTCTGATACAGAAAGGGTAACAAAGTCAATACCAAACCAGGTTAGCTACTATGCCCCTGGCAGTCTAAGTGTTGAATAATACAAATCTTCTCTTAGACCCATGTGGTTACCTAACATCTGTATAAAAAAAACACACACAGAAACTGTGGTTCCATTTGTCATGTATGAGTAGAGAAAACAGGGCACTCAGCTGGAACCCAGAAGACATGAATTACAGGTAATATTTTCAAAATTGTCTAAGGTCTGGGTAATTAAATCAACTCAGGCATAGCTCACTCAACATTGTGGTGCCTGGATTTCTTTGAAACATGAGTTCAAGGTCAATGTTGAACAATACCTGAAGATCCTTAAAATCCCATATTTTAAGAAATAAAATCCCATTCTGAGTGATGGTGAATATCTCTGAACACCAACAATGTCAAATTTAGGCACATAGGTATATTTGCTCTATAGTCTGTGCTATCAGTGATGAAAGATGAGCATTTCCTGGGGACCATGTGAAACCCATTAGGCTGGTCTCCTGGAGGAGCCTGCTTCGATACATAACTTATACAGAGAGGCTGGAATATTTAGCCCCACAAGTCTCTGCTTTTCATGAGGAGTACGCTTGTGAGAGCACCCATGATGACTTCCCTCAGAGCCTAAGAGCTCAGCTGAGGTGCAGGAGACTTACCTGGGTATTTCAGTGAGCCCACAGCCAAGCCCTTATGAGCCAAGGCACACCATCCTGATTTATGCTATCCTGGCAGCAGCAATCTTAAGAAAATTTTAGTCTTTCACTAAAGTACTTTCACTGATTTTGCATGTTTGGCATACCACTTCATCCCACATATCCAATGCCCTTGTTTGTTGGTCTCATCTTTTCAGATTAGAAGTCCCACAGTGTGGATACTGGGTGAGATCTGTTTACGTCCTCCCTTGCAGAAGTCATCTTGTGCTTGCCTGTTTCAGCTGGACGTTAGCTCTCTCAATGAATTGGTTTGGAATAAGAATGCAATAGACCCTGTCATTGTCACAGAGCTTGGTGTGAGGCTGGCTGGGAAGTTTTAATTTTGCTCAGTTAAGAAATGTAGTATTTGTACACACACAAGTGCGTACAAAACATCACATCTATCTTTGGATTCTGCAGAAGCGTTCTCCACAGATTTCCTAGTAACCAAGTTAACTCTTTCCCCAGAAAGAACACCCAGCATCCTGAACATCAAGTGAGTGAATGGAAAGCCAGAAATAGAGCACTGTAGATCAATAGATTTGACTGAGAAAGTGTTTGCATTCTCAGGGGTAGAGATCATTGTGTTTCTAAGTGGATCAGAGATATGATCCTTGGCCACTGTGAATGGAATGGAAACTGGATGCCATCAGCGGGAGATACAAGTGCTGATGCGGTGAGGTAATGTGGTAAGGAATAGAAGAGTGGAAGGAATGCAGTGCTGCTGCCCTGAGGAATCTTAAAATAAGCTCAATCTGGTATTCAAATGTTGGGGGGGAGGGGAAGGAGAGGGGAAGGGGGGGCAGCGAAGCAAATTAAAAAAGCACAGCATTTTTACAAGGCACAGGAGGAAAGCTGTCCCTTGCAACTTTTGTGGACAATCAGCTTGTGTCACATTTAATATTTAGAGTCTACCCTCTCAATATTTCTTAGGGAACATGGCAGGTTGGTGACTGACAACCTCCTGCCAGCTTTGGGGTCAGGATGCCAGCCCCTCATGCTGACAGACCTCCAGTGGAGATGGCTCAGATGTGTACGCAGGCTGGACAGCTGGGGGAGGTTGGGCTGGGACATCTGACCACTGGTCTGGCCACATCTAGAAGGTCGCCACATGCGAGGCACACCACTGAGCCATCCCTTTTGAGCAGTGCCTTGCTGCACTATCAATCAAGACCCATGAGGTAGCTCAAGACCAGCAACTCACTACTAACCTGCCACTGACCTTGCCAGAGACACAACCCTGAGAAGGAAAGGTATGGCTGAGAAATAATCCATCATTTCCACTGAAATGCAAACTAAGTCCAACCCCAAGAGGATGATACTTCTACAAGTAAATCTCAAAAGAAAGGTTACGTTTCTCTATAGCATCTGTACAGATAATATCAGGAGCTGCGTCTGCTTTGAATGGTATCAGTGGTAAATTTTGCTTTTGTCTATGATAAGTAAGGTTAGCCTGAAAATTAGTAAGTCTGAGATGTAGCTGCTTTTGTGGAGTTCTTCTGGCATTTATTGCCTCCTCTCTGAAGTCAGGATGCTATACTCCTTGGTTTATTCAAAGAAGGTAGTTGCCTTTCTTCCACGTGAAAGACAATACAACTCTGATGCGCAATGGTTATTAACCTTTCACAATAATTTCTGTTATTGTCAGGAATGCAGAGGACAAAGAATAACTCCAAAGCTTCCTCAGGGTTGCATTTCACGGGCGAGAGGCAGGAACCGAGAATAAAATATTCACATTGCTGCCTTTATTTTGAAGCGGTGTACTATAATGCTTCTAATTATGACTACCCTAATTTTCTTCCATTCAAAATTGCAGGGCATTCCTTAACCATTCTGTGAATTATAAATGCCATAGCTATAGGATACTCAGAATCTGCAGGCAGGCAGTCAGACTCCAGTAAATGCACCCAGCACAGCTGCTGCCTTCTG
Organism: Oxyura jamaicensis; assembly: GCF_011077185.1. Taxonomy (NCBI): domain Eukaryota; kingdom Metazoa; phylum Chordata; class Aves; order Anseriformes; family Anatidae; genus Oxyura; species Oxyura jamaicensis. Next base: position 22,590,776 of record NC_048895.1, read on the forward strand.
TCCCAGCAAAGAAGTTATGGACTGGAAGTCCATGTGAAGATGGGATTTGACCAGAGCACCAATAGGCAGATTTTTATTATTGATGGTTATTTGGTACCTATTCCAAGGGCTAACCAGGGGTGCTGAATTAAGCTTTACCAGCTTGCAAATATTATGTTCATATTTAAAAGTAGAAAAAAAAAAAAAAGAAAGCCTTATGAGGCATGGTGCTCAGTGAACGGTATCTGCTTGGCACACAGCAGATTGGGTCATGTCAAGGAGACGGTGAAGCACCATCCTTACAGCCAACCCCAATTTCTCCATATCAGCACTTCTAAATTCTGCTGCTGTTCTACCAACCGCAGGCATTGGGCAAGCAGGAGATGCAGAGGTGAGGTAAAACTGTCACGTCATCTCCCTGCATCGCACACCCCTCGGCAGAAGTACAGAGGTGGAGGGTGGAGGTTAAAAATTAAACAAAATAAAACCAAGGAAAAATCTCATTGTTGCTCCCAAAGGAACTGTTTTACTGGGGAGAAAACAAACAAAAATTTGCCAGGACTATGCAGTCAGATGATAGAACCCCCTGCATTGTTTAAGCACTGTCAAGGGGCATTATACTCAGAAGACAACCCAGCCCTTGAACTCCCCGGGTACTGGTTTTAAATATCTCTGATAAGATCCAACTGCATCCTATCTGAGTATGCCTCAAACATCTAGCTTCACATTTGGTTATGTCTACAAAAACACCAGCTAGGAAGAAAGAGATAATGAAGAATGATTTTAGTCTTTTATTTGAGCAAAAGTTAAACATATGGATCCTGGCACCAGAAGTATGGAATCTGTGATAAAACATATGGATATCCATATGGGGGAAGAAAAAAAAAAAAAAGGAAAAAGGCTTCTTAGCCAGAAATTCTGCTCTTGCATTTTTATCCTGTATGCATGGTGCAGCCCCTACCCTCTGCAGCACAATGCTGCCTGCCGATGGATTAGGATGTTATAAATTCACATGCAAATTTCACAAAATGCTCTACTGTTATCAACTTTATTAGATTTACGAATACAGTCCGCTTATATTTTTTTATTCTCTTAATCCCTTTCATCACTTAATAGCTCAGAAAGTAATGGATTTCGGTAAAAAGGAGAGGCTTATTACAATCAATCCTGTTGCTCTATCTCTGCTCGATGCTCGACTAATGAAACTTATTTTTCTTCGGGACCTCTACAGGAAATCCTTTCCTAAGGAAAGAAATAACATTTAATATGCTGCTGACTTGTAATACCACAACTGTATTATTCCTCTCCTTTGGGTGTCCATCCAGAGGTTTGCAAAAGCTTTTAATCTTACTTTATTCACCAAATTCTAGCCTGTAGTGAAACAAGAAGCCACTGAAGCTCATTTAATACAATATGCCAACTTACAGTTCAAACAACCAAGGCGTTCATGTTAACTTTCAGTTCTGACTATTCCGAGTCCTTTTTAAGGATTGGGAGTAACAAGGCCAGAACGGGCATCTGGCATTTGTATCATAAGGTTATTTTACATAGTCCCTCAGCTGAGGATCCCAACTCTCCATCTCTCAAGTCAGCCTTCTGTAAGATCTTATTTGGAATATGCCACCTTCATAAGGGTTTTTAAAACTCTTATCTCCTTCCTTCGACATCTTTTGAATGAAGAGGTGGAGGGGGAAAAAAACAACAACAAGAAACACACGGTCCACTTCCACATTTACTATTAAATGCTTTGGTAAAGATTTGGAAGCATCCACAAGCTTACTGCTTTACCTAAACCTGCAATACTCCAGTCACCTATCACCTCCACACCATGGTCCTGCCCACAGCACCTGGCTCCTTTGCTTGCTCTTCCCTGCAGCACCACTGGAGTCCCTTTGATCCCCTGAGAGTTTTATGTTTTACCATCTCCCAGCAAGCATCCACAGGAGAGCAAAATATGAATTAAGTGAACGCAAGCAGGGTAGTGTAACTACCGACCTACCAAAAACAAGAGACAAAGTAAGATTGGGACTGCCCCAGACGATATTTCTTACAGTTCAAAAGAATGCAAGGAAATGTTTATCATCTTTTTATTTATTTTATTAATGTTAGTATTTGCTCTTTCATTTTTCTTCTGGCAAGGGCTAGAAATGGAAATATCATGAGAAAAGTTAAAAATATCATAGGCATCTTTTTAGAAACGGCAGATGCTAGATGTATCCTGGGAACAAGAAGCAAAATTCCATTTCCATTTTCCAACTGGATCAAGTCTGCAGTACAATACAGTTTTAGCCCTTCCTACAGTCATTTGACCATAACACAGGATTTTCTACATTTCTGTCTCTGCTCTGAGGCAAATTCCAGGACCATCCAGGAAAGCCAAATAACACAACCAACCAAGCAATACTGAACTGGGAGTCCTTCCTGATCCAGACCTGTTATTTATGGCCTTAAGAACAGGAATGATTTTACTCATGAGTAAAAGATGGTTTTTGTTATTAAAGATGAAAAAAGGGAGTTAGGAAGGTGATGGCTTCGTGTATGGATACATATAACTACTGCAAAGCTTCATCCTACAGATATCGCACGTGGTTAATTCTGTTCACATGAGCAGTTTGCTTACATGAATAAAGTTACTCATGTGCAGAACTGCTTGCAATACTGAGCCCTAAATTCATTAAATTAATGGTGGAAATACCACATATATATATATATATGAAATATATAATTGATGAACAAGTGAATTAGGATTCTGCTCAAAAGTAGGTAAAAAAGGATTATCACTCAGGCAAGCTCTCTCTCCAGTGACTGTTCCTGATTGATAGATTTGTATAAGGCTGAGTTTCTGATTAGTTCTGAGATATGAATGCTTCAAAATGTAGGAATAAAAAAGACTTTCTGAAAGTGAAATGCAATACCCAATTCAATTAAAAGAAAATGCTACGATCTGGAATTGAACCAAGACTTAGGGATAATGTTATTTATTCTGTGCCAAGTTTAGTAGATGTTTTCCAAAATGCCAGTTTACTTGGGTTTTATGGAAAAATTGACCTTTTCACCCAGAACAGAGGCTGCTAATTTCATTAAAGTTGTTAGAGATTTTCTCAGAGTGCATACATGCCAATTCTAGTATTTCATCCCTCTATTTTCATCTATATTCCACTTGCATGGAAGCAGCCTGACAAAGCTATAACTGTGGTGTTTTGCTTCCTGCTCTTGCTGTACCCTCTCTGCCAACGCATTTCATTATTCAGCCTGCGAGAACATTGCAAAGACCTGGAGAAGCAAGTGCTGCCCATTCAAAGCACCCCCTCACCTAAGGGCCGGTGGCTGTAAGCCCCTGGGTCAGGTAATCTGCACTGCTAGCATCCCAGAAGAGCCTGAATCAACTTGGCTGACACGAGATGAGCCAAGCCTGTCAATTCATATGGCAGCTTGAGCTCATCATCTGTATTTACATAGTTCCTCAATCAAACTGCTGTGCTCTGTAAACTATGTTTATTACCCTTCATACAGGCCGATACGGTTTTACAGTTTGCTCTCCTTACAGTAGAAGCAGCTAGAGATCTATGCTTGATAGCTATTTTCTGCCTTAATTCTGCCTTTTAAGGAGGGAGCAGTTATTACTTGCCAAACCAGCACATGTTCACAGAGAGAGTGCGGTCAAGTGGTCAGGAGCAGAGCTGATGTTAATTAGCAATGAAATGAGGAATGAACCAGCATTAGCCCTGAGACTAATCAATGGGAAAATCACTCCAAGCAGGCAGCTTAATGAAGTACTATACAGCTGTTTATTTTTAGTCTGTTTTAGCCTGACAACAAAATCCTTATTAATTAAATAACAGAATATCTTTCTAAAATGTATTTTGTTTTAGAGACTTACTATAGCTCTGACTTCTTTTCTTATTATCACATTTGTCTACACCTTTCCCTAGCAATTATAGGCCCAATTAGAAAAATTAAGGCAGGTCAAGAAAGCTTGTACCTATCACTGGCACATGTTTGTCATTCACCACAGCCTCCCACCTTGCAGATGGCCCATCCAGGGCCCTTAGCACTGCTTGACTTGAAGTCTCGGTGTGACTTGATGCCTTGGGTAAGGCATCCCAGCTCAAGTGTGTCCCTAACACCACCGCATTGGGGACCTGCTCCCAACAGGAGGGATGAGCCCCGTGATGAGGCTTCTCCAGGGACCTGGATGAGATCAACAGAGCAGGGTGCCTGAGTCTGAAAACCCAAGCTTTGCTCTTCATAGGACGTGCAAACCATACACAATAGAAGACTGCAAGTTAATCAGATACTACCTGCCAAATCATTTCCTAACCAGGACATTTGAGGACAACGAACAAGCAGCCAGCCTGTCACCTTCTCTTTTGGGCATCCATGTACTGCACCGGACACTTTGAGGTGAGCCCACAAGCCTCCCACCACCCCTCTCCATGCCTCGTTCTCAACCTCCATGTCACAAACACCATCTGTCCTGCCGTTCTGCCATGCAAACCACAGCCTGGTTCTCTCACCAGGATGAGAGCTCAGGGCTGGATGGCCTCCCTGACCAGAGATCCCAGAACCAGGACATGTTCCTGTGCCTTGCAGGGAGTACCCCACATTTCCCTCTCATCTCAGCTCACTGCCAGGCCCGTCCTCTGCACAAGCCCCAGCATTTTCTAACAGAGACAGGCATAATAGTCATCCTCCTGAGTCTGAACGTGGTGCAGGTAAAAGCTGCTACAACTTCAGGCTGGGGAAGAAGCTTAGGAGCCTTTCCCCCACAACATCACAGCACCATGATATAATCCTTATTTAACTAGTGGAAAAGTCACAAGTTTGGTTTAAAATATTGCAACACTGAAAAGCAATTAATTTGAGGCTTTGATAACTTCCTTTTGAAAACTTTAAGTCCTTTTCTATGCTTTCCAGCAGAATAAGCAGACATAAAATGGCATTTACTTAACAGTAAAATTAGTTAGGATTTTGACTTGACATTAAAAGCAGGTGCTTGAACAGCAGCAGTAGAAGATTTGGAGATGCAGGCAGTACCGTCAGAAGTATGAGGCAACCCTGCCCTTTGAAAGGAACAGGTGAAAGGTCAACCAAAACCTGCTTTTATAGGAAGGTTTATTTAAAAGCCGAAATCAACAACAACAAAAAAAAACAGTGTGTATTAGGCAATTTGCTGTTTGGTCAAAGTCCTTTCAGAGACTAACAGAAGCTTAATTCAGGGAGATGAGTTTCTTCATCTTTCCAGTATATTCAGTAAGCCACCTCTGAAACTGTTGGAAGAAGAAAGAGAAAAGACCATCCCATGCAGGTCCATTCTGAGCTAAATGTGTATATATACACAACTTCAGGGATTTTCTCGTCCATTTTTTGTGCTTCTAAGTTGCACAAAGCAACACAGTGTGATCCTATAAGCGAGTACTACTACCCTGTACCCAGCAAGGGCAGCACAAGCCAGGAGAATGGCTCTTACCCAGGAAAAGAACTCTTTAAACTGTTATCAGCCCCTCTATGAGGGAGAGGATTTCTAAGTCAAATTTACCTCCTCAATATGGAGACATTACAGTAAATGTATTCAATAGATTTCAAGTGACAAGCTTAATTAAAGTGTACCACGTTTGCAAAATGAGAACCAAAACTGAAGACACTCAAGTACAGTAAATATATTTTTTGCACTGAGAAGAGCAAGGCAGACACTGACTTCCATTTAATGCCCACAATGCAAGAAAGACTCAAATATGAATGTTGGAAATATTTTTCAATAACACTGTTAGAAGACATTCAACCTAGCATGATATAGGGATCACACATACTGTAACAGATTCAGACACAGACGCGTTTGCTTTCTTAAAAATGAATTAAGTTTCTTGTAGACTCTTTTGTATATATAGAAAGCAAGTTTTACCAGTTTTTCTTCTTCAGTCATTAACTCTGCAATCCACTGAAATAAATATTGTTAATGCTTTTCACTTCAATAAGTCCATTCATGCAAAGATCACAACATTTCACAAGCTTCAGTTAAACAGGCTGCCTTGTGGGAGAGAGAAGGGATATAAAGTAATTGACCAGCTACCATGAGGCAGAGGTAGATCATATCTGTTTAATAGTACAGTTTCATTCTAAAAAAAAAAAAGAAAAAAAACTCATGAAAACTTTAGTCTTCTTACAGAGGGATGGGCTGATTAAAAATATCCACTACTCTTACAGTTGATTACTATTTACAATCATTTGCAAGGAAAGCGAAGGGGATTATGAAAAAAGGCACCTATTTGCAAGACTGGACTTCATCCAACTGCAAAGTTTGATTTTCAGAGTTTTTTTTGTTTTTTTTTAAAGCAACTGTGAAACAATTATTTCTTAAAAAGTGCAGACCTGAAAAACAACATCACCATCCAGGTAATCCCCTTTATAGTCAGATTTGATAGCTCATGGAAATCTAAACAAAGGCACAATGCTGTGCAACCACAACAGCTGGGTTGGAAATTGCTGCAGATTGTTAGGAGGAGCTGCAAACTAGAGATAGGCAAAGAAAAGGTTAGAAATGATAGCTTAAAAAAAAAAAAAAAAAAAGACAAATTACTCCAAAGACCATATTCTTTAAATCGTTGAAGCAAAACATGTTTATTTGATTTGTTTGTATGCTTATTACAAAAATGCTACTTTGGGATTCTAGGAACCCAGTCTGTCAATTTTTCAGCTTCTGCACTTTCATGGTTGCTTAGAGCTGTTTAATGCAAATACACTTCCAATAAGAGATTTCATGCCCCTAAATTACACCCAGTTAAGGGCGAATGAAAATGTAAGGTAAATAACTATAATCAGCCATATTATCTTTCTCTTGGCACCTCTCACTTTACAGGCATATTTAAAGGCATCTCTGGGGTCCTATCCTTTTTAACAAGCGGCAGCGTATTTCCTGGAATATTACTTACGATGCTATGCTGTGAACATTACACAGGTTAAAATGTTACCTAGAGACCTAGAAAGAATTGCATCTGTTGCAGAGCCATGCTTGTTGCCATGTTTAGGAACATTTGAAAAGACAGAAGAAAATTTTCAACTATAGGATGAAAAAGAGACCAAGAGCACTTATGTTGAGCTTTCACATCCGATCCTGTTGATCAGCAGCGCTGGGGTGCAGCAATTCAAGGCATGAGAAGTGAGACTACACTTCTGGTATTCACTGAGGGTGCCCTGGGAATCATCTGGGATACCAGGAAAAAAAAAAAAAAAAAGAACTTCAAAATGTTTCACTCCCTGTTATTTCTAAGCTAACAAAACCATACTTAAGACAGGGGATCTGAATATAGTTATTAAGAACCTCACAGTCCCTTGCTGCCTCCATTAAAAAAGTAATAATCAATAATGAAGCCACTCATTTGGCAAGAAGAATACAGAGGATCGGGAATCTTCAGAAGGAAATACATCCTCAAGTCTTTCAACACATTTTAATTATTTTGAGCAAGCTCAAGCAGAATGTAGTTGTTTTGCTTTGTTTTTACAGGAAGATGACCTTAGGCTTCTACAAATAACTATTCTTCTGCTTCAACTAGAAGTGACCTAGCATTGAGTTAAGAGTTCCAGAGGAACTGCAAGACAATAAATTCCTTCAAACTTAGGTCTCTGTTTAACTTGTCTCTCACACACATCTTAATTGCTGCCATGCCTCTATTTATCAACTTTTCATTATTGAAACTATTTTTACGTCATTAGTTTGCAGATCGACTTATGCCAAGGTTCCGTTTTCTCCTAGGGAGCAGCTTCTCTGCAAGTCACATTGCGTGCAGTCATTTGTCTTTTGTGAAGAAGCCCACAAAGTTCTGGACCAATTTAGTGTTAGGTCAGAGGTTGGACTTGATGATCTTGAGGTCTCTTCCAACCTAGAAATTCTGTGATTCTGTGATTATCCCTCTCTACTGCACCAGAGCAAGGTCTCACCCAACAATTTAAGTGATCCTTGTTTATGTAAGTTGTGCTAGACACTGCATAGTGATGAATTTCTTCCCAGATGGTTAAAGAAAGCGTGGAAAAAAGTAGCAGCATGGGCAACAGATGGACGGACCGTTCTATATGCTCTGCTACCGACATGCGAGGTAACCTTTAGAAAGCCACAAGTTACCTGAGCCTTGGTTCTCCCTTCATAACTGGTTATGGTAACGACTTCACAGGGTGAAGTCCAGTTTTCATAACACTCAGATGAAAAGTGCTGAAGGGGAACAGACTAGTATAAATAAAGGCCTGCCTTGGTTAGGGTGCATCAGGCTGCTCAACATCAATCGCTAGGACGGGTTTTTCAGTATTACCACTGCGTTTCTGGTATCTCAGTGAAGTGATACGATAACCTCCCTGATATTTTGCCAGACCAGGAGCACCATACACGCCTGCTGAGTTCCTGCAAAACACACAATCATACTGAAGGACAGAAATGGTTGATTTTTGCATTCTCTTACAGGTTCAGTATGAAATACATTAATTTATTAGTTATAAACAATAGCTATGTTTTCCAAGGAGTACAGATTTGGAACAAAAAAAACACACGTATTTCTGAAGATCAGTACAGTCTTTTGGGCAGGCGAGCACATCCGGACCTACTTTTCCTACTCGCTTGCAGTAGCTGCCAGCTGCCAAGCACCTCCTCTCGTCTGCGTGGCTCTGCGGACACAGCTCCCGGAAAGCTGTCGCCTTCCAATGCTGGGGTCGAACGTCCAGCAGGCTCCTGACGCAGCATTGCCTCACAAAAACATCATCACACCACATCACAGGATGGGAAATACAGGTCCCAAGAGTGACAACGAGCATAGCATGCCTTAAGCATCATTTGACCCACTAAATTCAAATAAAACCCCAATCCTTTAGCACCACACACACAAAAAAAGCCCCTTTCTTTTCCATGTTTTATGCACAATCATAGTAGGTGCAGCTGTAAATGTGACTTTCAGATATCTGGGTTGCTGTTACGTGCTTACCTAAACCTCATCTCAGCACCTGACAGAAGGAAGCCATACACATGACTTTGATTTTTCTTTTTCAATCAGAAGACATTAAGCACCCAAACTCTCTCATAAAAGATCTGAGGCATAAGCTACACAACATTCGTGCAAGTAATGTTTTTTTCCCACTTAATCCAGACCTTAATGATCAAGAGATATCAGAAAAGTGTCAAAGGAGATAAACCAAGTTATCCCTAATAATGCATCTACATCTCCTAGCCAGTAGCAGCTGATCTGCAAGCTTCATTCCTGCACCAGGGATATACAAAGACCTCAACACTTAAATGTCAATACAACGTGCTTGTTGATTCACTGGGAGAAGTCAGTCATTGTGTACTGAGTTTCTGTTACAACTAGCAATGCTTTGAGGTTCCCAGGGTAAACTCTGTAAATAAAGGTGCTGCAAGACAAAATGCAGTTCTCTCTTTTTGTGCTCCAACATACCTTCCTTTGTTTTCTAGAGGTATAACAGCCTATACCCCACAGAAATAGGTAGTTTTAGGGAGCAGCAGGCACAATGCAGGGATGCCATCACATTGAGGATCAAACATTATCACCCACACCTTTTTTCTTCCCTCAGCCGCTCCACAAAGGAGCAATGTGAGCAGCAGCATTTTGTTTCAGTGCCAGCAGAGCCGACTGATGTAAGCAGAGATCCCCTGTGGTGGCAATAGGGAAGGCAAGAACAAAGTCAAATGCTCGCCCAGTGCTTGAGATGAGACATATCACTGGAAGGTTGTGGGGCTGTCCACACAGGAGTTTCAGACCATCCCACAAGGAAATCCTGCCTGGAGCACAAGCTAACTTTGCACCAGCTGCAGAGCACCAGATTTCAACTGGTTTCACATTGATAAAACCCCAAGAACCTCCAAATTACCAAACGAAGAGTGAACTTATCACTGCACAGCAGTCCATGACCCCACTAGAAGATGGGGAGGGGGGCTGGTGGGAAGGTGTTTAACAGCGTTGTTGCAAAGCACTGCATTGTGCTGGAGGTTGCAAAGCCATTCGTCACAGGACTTAAATAAAAATACTCAAGCAAGGCCTAACCACAAAGCAACTGAAAGATAAACAACTGGCAGTTCAAATGGGATTTAAGACTGCCTGGCAACCAGTGGCACAATGCTCTCAGAGACTCCTCACACACACCTACATGCTGCAGGAAACAGATTAGCCCAAGCGCTACTAGCTTCATGGCCAGGGACACCAAATGAGTGTGGGCTGCAAGGCAGAGGTATAAATATCCAGGAAGAGGCAATCTTTTGCCAGAAGGGAATTTTGTCTTCTAACCAACTAGAGATAATAGAGATTGTCCTTTGTGGCCACCACGGTAAGAGAGATTTCATGCAAGAAACCTTGAGAAAACTGTGTTGCAGGCAAGAGGGAGTGACTGCAGGTCTTTACATAAACCATGACTACCAACTCTTTGGAGGATGGTCCCTCCTGTAACCCTCAACTCCATTTTAGATGAGCTCAGCTATCAGCTGTTCTTCAGACATCACTTGATCAGAAAAAGGCAGCCAGCCATCTCGCTGGCCAGCACTACAGCCCTAGACGGGGAAGGGCAAAGAGAGAAGTCATCTGCATATTGTAGCAATTTGGCACTTGCTTCAACATGGCCTTTTCAGTTTATTTAATGTCTGTGAGTCACTACAGAAAAACATCTTATAGGATCTTCCAAGTTAGATGCCTAGGAACAAGGGTGCTCCTTCAGTGCTTGGTGGATATAACCTTAGCCATTGATAAATGGCTCTTTCTTTCTCCATCTGACACTGTATAGCCCAGAGATAGTATCAGGACAGAAAAAACACATCACAGATCCGTACAATGCTTAAACATGTTATAGCCTTTAGACACAATTCTTCAAGCAGTTCTGTGTCCTGGTAGAAACAGGGTTTAAGCTATCCTAATACAAGGAGCTACAGAATCTTCTTTTGTCTGATTTTCTGTTGTCTCTCTCCCAGACTTGTTCAGTTTGGTAGCCTTTAAAACCAAACTGCTTATTTTCATTTTAACTTTTTTTTTTCATTCCCCAATTAGTTTTCAACTCCAGGTCACAAACTACAGTAAACTCAATGTGGAAATTTGATGTTGCAAAAGAATTTTACAGTCTTTTTTTTTTAATGACTCACAATTCATTGAGGAATAATCAGTTATAAAATCATAAAAGCTGCGGGCTTTGCCAAAACATATGACACTTAACAAACAACTGCCACTGTTCCTTTAAAGAGAAGCAGGGCAGCAGAGGAGAAAGTCTGACACGGGCAGTAATAAAGTCAGCGCACATCCTCCCTGGCTCCCTTTTGGGGCAGAGAGGCCTCAGCTCCTCGCTAATCAGAATTTGTCATTCAATGAATTTTGCATCTTTAAATTGCCAGGCACACACGGGAGGGGTGGAGGAAGCCTGTGCACACACCGAACCGCAAGCTTTTCCCGCCTGCTCCCAGGGCTCGGACACTAAAGCTGATAAGCACAAGCCGCAGGCTGGAAGTGCCACTCTGGTATCAGCATGCAAACTAGCATCCGAGCCTTTGACTCTGCTTTTTTAATTCCCATGTCCATTAGTGCCACTACACAAATTGATAAAGGAAGGAGAGGACCTACAGGCTTTATGCTTCTTCACAGCATTCTTTGCAGACAAGAAGCATGGAAGTTTCCCCTACTTTGTTGCTCATTTTGTTTTCTTAAAAACATACCTTTAAGCACATTTTCTTCCTGTGTTTGAGGGGCTTCCTCTGTACTTGTTTAGAAACGCTCTGACCTTCAGATGAGAGACTTCGTGACCCCACCAGGGCTGATACTCGTCTCTCTCCTGACTCTACACTCAACTACCACTAGATGGATGCTGCTGTACCAGAAATAGGATTTTTCACATAAGGACTAACGTGAAGTCCCTTGGGTCTTTATCTGGTGACCACCTAGATTATTTATATATAGATAAATATGGATATAAAAAAAATATATAAAAAGGCACTGTGAAATATTTTTTGTTTGGTTGTTTTTTTGAAGACATATCCCAGGATTCCTGGCCACGCTTAATTCCCTTCACAGAACAGTTTTAAAGGACACGAGAGTGCTGCTGTGGTGTAACAAGGTGCTCCTTTTGCCAAAGCAGTCTTTGCACAATCAGCATCTCACTCATCACTTTTCAACGTGCTTTGAAATCTTCCAGGTAAGGAAAACGTGACATACCACAGACATCTCTGTGAGAAATGTAAGTGGAAGAACAACTGAAGTGCTAGACTTCAGAATACAGCCACACAGTCCTGGATACAGACCTCTTGCTATGATTTGAATCCTGGAAGTTGCATCGTAATGGCATGTTTCGTCCTTGTTTTAAAATAAACTTGTAAGAAAGGAAGTTCAGAGAAGTCAGGTTAAGTCACAAACCTGACACACGAGTTTAAGTCTTCTATTTTATAACTAGGAAAGATTAAAAAAAAAATGTTCAAGAAATACCTGCAGTCAGAGGATTCTCTAGTTATTTTCATGTAGGCTCAATTTGAAGCCACAAATGCTGATGTTAAAATATAATGGCAACTTAAAACCAGTTCCTACAAACAGGTTTCCTTTGAAAGCATAAATCGCTGTTACAGTGAAGGGTTCTCCCCACATCATAACAGCTATAAAAACAGTACAAATAAATGCACCACAAAGGTTGAAGAAAGATGTTTCTGAAATCCCTTGGAGAAGACTCCTATTTTAACGCCATATATGCGGTCCCAAAACTTTAACAATCTGCACGTTTAAAACCTGCCTGGGTATTTTTGCATAACATTGACATGCTGATGAAGAGATCTTCAAGCTGGACAAATAGATAAAAACCAGAAAACTCACCCTTTGAATCTTTTTTTTTTCCCCAGAAGATTCTTTTCAATGAAGTCAAAAGGAAGCAGAAGGCTTTAAAATCCAAAATATTTCATGCATCTAAAAATAGTAACACAGAGGTGACTAATGAGCACTGTTCACAGAACGTTTTAAGAGATAGAGCTAAACCAGCGTGGCCCTGTGCTCATGTGGAACAATTTCTGCGAGACCAGCACACCCGCAGCCCCGTACCACCAGGCAGACCAGCCTGCTTCAGGTCTCAGTGCTGGCTGTGTTGGCAGGAATGCCAGCCTGAGACTTTGAAGGGAAATTTTTCCAAAAACCCAAGTGGTTTTGGATCCCCACCTAGTTCTGATCTGCAATAACAGCTGTGATACCCATCAGTCACTTTACCCCAAAGCCCCAAAATTGACATTAAAACCTAAGTGACCCCCTGCACCTGCTAACAATTATCAGGGCAAAGATTTTTCATACAACTAGTTTGTAGACACAGAATCACTACATGGCTAGTGTACACTTACAGACCCTGAGACTGCATCAGCAGATCAGCTAATTGTGTTAATTAGCTATTTGCATGCGCAATTACCTGATTTGTACAAGCAGTCAAGGTGATCGTACATGTAAATTAGGCATGGATTTGCACAATTTACTCATCTGAAAAACTGCTATTCTACTTATTTTTAAGCACCAGAGATCAACAGCTACAGAATAGTCGGCTGAGTTAGTGTCCTCATGGTTCATCCATTTACCAAATTTTACACACCCTTCTTTTATGTCACCTCTGTGCACCACCACGGGCAAGCACACCTGCATGCATGTTCACACAAACCTGCATAAAGACTCACACAAGCTATTATCAAATAAAGCCGTACACAAATAGTGACCTGCATCCCAATACAGACAGCAATATGCATCTTGTCCCCTAAAGGTCCCATTTAACCGCCCCCCCGTCCCCCCCCCCCCATGTTATCTCTTCAGTGCTCAGAACTGCTGAGCTTAACAAAGTAAAGTTGGTTTTACTTATCACAATGAGCTCAGGAAGCTCTACAAGGAGCAGAAAATGAAACAACTGTGATGCAAATACTCAACTTGGTGCCCTGAAGACTGCTTAATGTTTAAAACCCCACTGCTGCCATATTGACTGGCTGGCAAGGGGTTTTCAAATACAAATGGGTCATCCATGTTTAATGTGAAGTTGTACCATAGCCTGCCAAACAAATGGATGTTTGTCATTGTGGAGCTGCTCAGGGATCCCAGCCTGCAGCATACAGCTGCTGTGAAAAGCAAGTTCTTTAAATACCACACACCTTTATCCTCCCTTCACAAGGTAACACCTTTAGCTGAAGCAGGATTCAGGATAGTATAACATGGACAGCAAGAGATCAATGATTGAGCAGTTGAAGTCTATCTCAAATAGAAGTATATCTCCACCTGCTTGAAGTGGTAAAGTAATCAGAAATGTTCAGTTCTGCAGGGAGAAAAAGCACTAGTTCAGCCAAGAAGATTATGGAGGCCAATACTACACATTCACATCATTAAAACAGAGTTGACAAAGCAGTCAAGGAGAAGACTGAAAACAGGTCTCCAGAAGTACCATGAGTTTTAAGGTCCCAGTAGGTGCAGCCATTTATGCAACTTCATCAGGATGAAGAGAAACACTACTTGTGCTAGAGATGACAAAAGTAAACCCAAATGACTAGACTCTACAATACTGCCAGTTTTGGGACTGGGCATTATTATTTAGCTAGTTATCAAACCCCTCTACAAATAGAGAAGGGAGTCAGTCTCTGCTTCTGGCTCTCAGCACACACTACTGCAAGGACTGTTACGCTGTTGTCCACAGCTTCTTCCCTTCTTAACTAGAGGGTGCTCCCCTGGCCTCAGGCAAAAAATCTCTGCTTTAGATGAGTACGACACAGCTCCTTCCACCTCATCTTGACCCTAAGACAGAGCTGTCACAGCTTCCTCTTCAAAGGGTTTGTGTAGCATCACAATTGTAAAATTTAAAAAATAAATTACTTCTCAGATTTTCGTCACCACACTGAGCAGCAGAAGCATGTGCCATGCAGTAGGGAACCATGGAGGAACATCAGAGCTTCGCTGACCAAATTCTGGTGCAGCTGCTGTTGCTTAATGGCAGCTAATAGCACAGGGCCAATGCTACAGCATTGCAACTGAGTGCCCTGACTGATCCACCACTTCTGGAAAAGTCAGATATGTTCTCCCATGGCAAATATTTATGCAACGTTTGGCTTTAAGGATGGTGACGTTTGGCTTTAAAGACCGCACTAGAACCTTCACAGGGCAGACACAGAAGTACAAAAGCTACTTTGAAGGAGCTCAGTTTTTTTTGTTGTTGTTACCTTAAGCAAAGGAAGCATGTCCATTGTTCGTTCACTGAGAAAATCAGAGTACTATAAGTATGTTCAAAATAGGAGTCAAGTTGCAATTCCACAGCCAAATATAATTCAGCCCCTTTGAGGCCTGGAGAATACAGAAGCACCAGCCCCGGCATTCCTCTCCAGCACCCTTCCCTGAGTGCATGTGTTTGAATGCGTTTATCTGGGAAGGCTCAGGTCAGTCCTGTGCTGTAGGAGCATCTCCTGCAGCTGGAACATCCTAAGCAGATAGCGCTCCATGTTGTAAACTGCTCATGCAGCAGGACTGAGAAAAAGGCATCTCCTGGTCACCGGCTGTTACTGACTACAGGAAAATGAAAATACAGCATCTCCGCACCTGTTCACCTGATGGTGAAGGAAGGAAAAGCCATTACCAAGTGACAGGAGACGAAAAACCAAAATCCACTTCAGCAACTCATCCCAGCACTGGTGATTAATCTCACACTCCCACAGCCTGATGCACATTAACCAGATAATTAATAATTTCTTTAGGGACTCCAGCTCGGCAACTGTTTTATCAACCTGCACAGCATTAGGAGAGAGATGCTGCATTTGTGATCAAACTGCTGGAACTATGGAAATGTTCTACAGGAACTGTAAAAGCTTCAGAGCAATCTGTGAGCCTAGTTTTTACAAGTAACTGTAGCATATGTGCAGAAATCAAGGCTACTCCTTTGTCAGTGCAATCACCAGGCTCAAAATCTGAGTGAGATCAGCATAATAAGAATAATTAACAGCGATGCTCAACTCCCATCCATCCCCCACCTTTCCCCAAGAGAAGTGCTATTCAGTAATTTTTTTTAATACATAGTATGTTACTGCATCAGGCAAAATGTCAAATTACTCACTTTTGCTATCCTTGCTATGAAAAGCAAGTCAGATAACATGTATCTTAACACTAAATGTTAAATATTAAAAAATGTGTCATATGATATCCAAATTCTGTAAGCCAAAGGCTTTCAATTAATTTGCTGAAGAACAGGACATCACTTACTATTGTTCTTACTAGTAACTTTATGCCATCTTCAGTGCATTCACACTCCTTGTTCAAGGGCAAAAGTCATACAGGATCAGAAACACAAAACTGAAGTGCTGGCACCCATTTTAAAAATGGACTGCTAAGAAAAATCATGGTAAGTATTCTCTCAGATATTAAACTCTCCAGTGTGTTAGATGCATGTCAGTATTAGGTGATTAAGAATGACTGATAATTAATAAATCACGTCCATTGAGAGTGACTGGGTATTATTTCTCTCATCCTCTCAAAGTAAGAATTAGATTCACATTTCTGGCTAAATAAGATTATCTGTTCAAAAGAACAAAATTGTGCAACTGCTACTAGCAAAAAGGTATTGCTTTTTATCAATAGGCTTCACAATAGTAAGTTATTTGGGCTGCTTTT
Source organism: Oxyura jamaicensis (assembly GCF_011077185.1). Classification (NCBI taxonomy): domain Eukaryota; kingdom Metazoa; phylum Chordata; class Aves; order Anseriformes; family Anatidae; genus Oxyura; species Oxyura jamaicensis. Next base: position 22,607,371 of record NC_048895.1, read on the forward strand.
CTGAAAACACCTGTACAGTGATAACCGTAAGGAAACCGAGGCACAATCATACAGTTGCCTGGATGAACCCTCCCCATCACGAGTACGGTGTGTTCCTAAATGATGTCTCAGCTTGCCCTTTCATCACACAACTATTCTTTTGGCTATGGCTCAGCAGAGTATCTGCCTTTAAGAGATATTCTACTCTTAATACTCCAAACCTGGAAAGATGCCCATGCAGAGCTCCAGCGAAAGCACCTCTGCCCATGCAAGGCAACTGCAAGACTTTGTACGTATCTCCAAAGCAACGTTTTCTCTGAAGTCTTTCCTAAGACTAGGCTAGTAATAAAGAATATATTTCTATTTAGTACATAGCATTGCTTAATGTGTATTTTCCTTTCATATGATGTTAACTGAAAGACATCTCATTTTTTATCATCTACTCTAGTACTTATATGACTCTTCTCACCATATTATTTGAGCCCCTTCATTTTCATAGTGTCAGTTACCATTATTCCATTAAATTAAATCCTTTTACAAGCATCCTTCTATAAACATGCACTAGAGATAACATAGCCACATGGTGAGGATTCACAGACTACAGTAAGCAGATTACACCTGTCTTGATTTTCAGTGTAGCTGTCGGCAGAGTATATTCTCCCATCAAACTGCACACAGATCTCCTCATTAAAGCTACAGGGGAGAATAATTACAGAGCAGTATATCGCAGTTTACCAATTGGTCTTGCATACATAATGGTCCATGAAAGAAAAATTGCATCCTTTAACAGCTGGGAAAATCTTTAAATTGTTATTATTATTATTATAAAATAGCCAACATTTTAAACTATCCAATAACTTGCCTCCTGTATGCAAAGCAGACATATAGGTGATCGGGGCCAAAAAGGTCTTATACTCCCAGTCCATAAATATAATTATTTCTCCCTTTGTAAACACTCCATTCCACAACCTTCTGTTCTACAGTAAAATCCTCTCCTTGTGAGAAATTATGCTGATTGCAGAGGATGCCTTGAAAGTAAATGGGTGGTTTTCTGGATCTGCTAATCCCTCACGCTGAGTGTTAAGCATCCCATTCCCCCACATCCTCACTCCTTGGTGGGGGACTGGTAAACCTGTCAGGTCCCCCCCCATCCTTCTCTCACCAGCTGGGGAAGAGGTGTTGCCGTGGCAGACTGATCTCCACCCACACATCCATTTTTCTTCCAGCCTTTGTTTGGCACTGTCAGCAGGCCTCCTTGCTGGCTGCCACAAAAGGTGCTCCCTATCCCACCCCAACAAGGCTGCCGGGAGGATGACAAGCCTATAAGCACCTCCCAGTGCTGTAGAGGAAGCAGCCTGTGGTGTTTCTGTTCCTGGCCATTTGCACCCCAGGGCTGAGGCACCTGTGATACATTGAACAGAGTCTATATATCCCATGGAACACGGGAAGACCGAGCTTTGACCCACCTGGATAGTTAGACAGCTGACATGCATCTTTGGGTTAGTAGATAAAACGCAAACACACTTCAACTTGGACACTGTTTGAATTCCAAGATCCCAACATTCAGGAGTCTCGGTTCCACTCAGCATCCAAACCCAGTCCTTTTCAGGCACCACTATTCATTACCAAATTTAGCTCCTCGCCCAACAGACGACAAAAGGGAAGAAGCAGACATTGAAAGCTCTTTAGATGAAACAATGTCAAGTTAGCTTTGCTAGACAAGAAACAAAGCCTCTTGATGACATTCTTGGGCCCAGCAGGACTTCCCCACATGCTTTTCTGCTCTGCTAAACGAGGAACCAAGAGCTGAGGGATTTCAGCAACAAGAGATGTGCTCCTGGATTGGTCCCACGTGTTCTGTTTCTGCCAAAGGATTTCCACACAGTGAAGTCAACTCTGAAAGAGAGTCTTCTGTACAAGTAGCCCATCAACCATATTTTTCCAGCTCCAAAGGAATGCTGCACAAGCCACCTTAGAGCACATAGAGGGACACTTACCATGTAAACAGGCCTAATCACTACCACTTTGACAACTACCCACTGGGAAGGAGAGTCAGCATTGCATACTCATGGGTTAACCAGTTGAAGACTGGAAGAGTTGACCCAATCTGATCTCCCCTGCAAACACTGACCATTAACTTTCACCCATTTAAACACTGCTTCGAGCTCGGTGAGGCCATTTTCAACCAGCAGCTCCTTGGCAAGGCTAGGGTGAGATATGGGCCCAAGTGTGTTTTATTCCAGCCTTTAGTCTGTTGAGATGAGCCCTGCTGCTCCTTTTTTGCCCCCCCAGCATGGGTTCACAGGAGACAATTCCAAGATAGTTTTGCCATTGATAGCCACAGTAGCAGAGCTCGGCCTCTCAGGAAAAGCTTGATTGACTGCACTGGTTCTGGACCAAAATATCTGCTAAAGTTCATAAATTAATGAAGCTCATATGCAAGATTATAGTCACCTTGCAGAAACTGTGCTTCTTTAAAGGATCAATTTAGAGCACTGTAAAATCTTTCCTTCCACTACTGTCCCCTACCATTAGTGGCTGTACATATTCAAGTCATCCATTCAAAGGTACTCAGTAACAAAACAATCCTTAATTTAATTATCAGAATACATCTCACATGCCTTTTTTTTTATTATTATTACAATAACTGTGTTTAATGCACTGTTTTTTACAAAGTTTTATTTTAGTTCTACTTTCCATATTCTTCCTGGGGAAACAAACAAAAAAAAAAAGTCCATTTGGCAAATGGAGAGAGAACAGCTACAAGCCTACTACTAAAACCATAATATACAGTATTGGCTAGGAATTGACAAGTTTGGAACCTTGCTTTCCTGGATGGAAAGGGATCGGTGAAGTGTTCCACCTGACAAAAATGCCCAATACAGGAAAAGGCATTGAAGAGAAGGGAAGAAAAATAAAATACTATCAGCTGAAGGGAGAAATCTGTCACAGGTATTTAAATAGATCAGGACTGACTATGTAACAGAGGAGAAGCCCTGATCAAGTCACATGCCCTTTACTACAGAAGATCAGATCAAAAGGTTTCAAAGAGAACCAATGGTGACAGTTTCTTCATTTGTATGCAATGTGACATGCCAGATCCAAACTGTTGGCTACTTTTTGAACTATTTGTCAGGGGATAGAAGTGATTATTTTCTTTTATATCTTACTTTTAAGAACTTTTAGCCATTTGGGGGTTCTTCCCCCACCCTTCCATGTCCCACTGCCCTCTTTTTTTATTATTATTTTTCAGCAAGGATTTGAGCATTCACCTTTGATGTAATATTTTTGCTGCACATCAGAATAGCTAGACCAAGCTTCAGAAAGGCAATTGAACACAGATAATGAAAAGGATGACATCACTTCAAACATGAACTTTTAATAAAAATATCCTTAAGAAACCTCCCTTGTGATTTTTTTAAAACTCTTTCCATGTGTCTGCAATAATTCAAATTATTGCCAGGTTGGTGGTTGTAGTTTACTCTGAACAATCAGCTACAGAGAAGCACAAGTCTTTCTCCCCATTTCTCGCTGCTTCCATCAAGAAGTATTAAATATAATACAGAAAGTGACTGTGTAAGATCACACGCTGTTTACTTAGCCAATGGGCTGTATAACAATAATATTCATGTGGTAAATAAAATAAGTGGGGGAACTTCTGACTAACTCAGATTCTCCATGGCCAAGACCTGACCAGTTTCAGACCAGAATTCCCTGCTGGTGTCCAAAATCCACATTCACTTATCGTATTTGTTAGTAGACTTACTCCAAAATATGCCCTTCTTTCAAAAGGGTACCAGAGCCACTGCCAAAGTGCTAAGGAAAGGCACTAAGTATTCATGAGCCAGTGATATGTTTAAAGTAATAACACTCTCCCAGAAGCACTGTGAAACACTGAGGACCTGCAGCCTGCAGTAGCTGTAGCCATACAAGTCTCTGACACAAAGACAGTCAGACATGGGAAAAAAAATAATAAAAAAAAAAAAAGCATATTGTGGTCTCCTGGGTGAAGGAGAAGGTACTCATAGCAGAGCAAAGCAATAAAGCACTCACTTCTAGCCCTGGTAGATCCCAACAGATCAGATCTTACAGTTATGTAAGTTGTTTTTAAATATGAAAAAGTATATACATATTATAAATCTTTTAAACTCTAATATAAAATTCTTGTGAGTCCTGGAATAATGCTAATAAAAAGTATTGAATTTAAGAGCTTAAGACATTAAGCCCCCTTCAATATAGTGGAAAAAAATATCTCTTCCAATAATATTTTTTTGAGTAAGACCAAATGTTGTTGAAGCAAATTGTTTGGAAATACATGTTTTATGTGTATGACTCTATAGAGAGTTTGCAGAAGTATTTATAGAGATACTGCTGCAGTATACAGGTTTAGAGTCGCTTACAAAGTCTTAAAAATACTATGACAATACCTTCAGTGCATAAAGCTGCTGTCAGGAGCTCCTACAAGTGAAAGTACTGTCCATACCATCACACACTCTCTAACTACGAAGCCCATGCCTTTCTCCCTTCTGCAAAACTACAGTTCCCCTTGCTGACAAGAACAGTTGAGCAGCAAAGAGAAGTAAAGCTGCCCCTTCTCATCAGGTTCACCAGCTCCTTGGCTGCCCCAGTCACTGCAGCTGCAGGCTACCTGCACCTCCTCCTCCAAGGCAAGCCATAGTACAAAGGAGAACAAGCATACACAGTTTTCCTGCTAACTTATTGTATTACCTTTTCTGCTGTTGAGCACCATAAAGCCCCAAACTGGCACAAGGCACTCTAACGCTGATGTGACCCAGCACTCGCTTCTCTCACCTGTGCCGATATGAAGACCACTGCACCAGCAAGCACATTAAAAAGTGATTCCCCTCACTAAATTCCAAGTCAGAATATCAAAAGCAAACATCAACAGATAAAACACAAGGACAAATCCCTCTCCTGGATGCACAAACACATGCTTAGAGTTTCACATGAGTTATGAGAGCCTGAAGAGCTTTCCTGCATCATGCCCATAGGTTGCGTAATGAGTTTTCAGTTTGATATGCACAGCCCCACAACAAACTTCCACAGAAATCTCACAAACTACACTTATAATTTGTGTTATACACCCTGCCATCATGTCAGGTGCCCCCTGAGAGTAACCCTGGAACACATCAAATACAAGAACAAAACTCAAGGAAAATCAAAAATGCAAAACCAAACTAGGCAGTAAGGATTATTGTGATCTGAAGTTACGCATGTTCACATGGGATAAGAAGTCAGAAGAACAAGGTGAGGAGATCCTGCAAGCACAGTATCACACAGCAGTATCATCATCCAACTTCTGACAACGTGCTTAAGTAGAAAAGTTACTCTTCCTAGGCTCTCTCAACAGCCCATAGCAACAAAACAGCTTTTCCAACAGCACGCAAGAGTCAAAACCTAGCTAAGGTAGTACCTTGAAGTAGTTACTGACCTGTATCAGGAGCTTGACAGGTATAAGTCACTCTTCTCACATATTCAGGTGACAGCCCATGCTTGAACAGGCTGAAACAGATGCAGGTTTATGTGAACACACAGTTCTGTAGGTAGCAATAATCCAGCCACTTGCTAGAACTGTCTGTTGCACGGACAACAACTTCCAAAGACAGAAAGATAGCCTTCCAGGTATTTTAATTGCCTCAGCTGCTTTGGATCAACTCAAAACACATGAATCAACACCTCCAGGCTTTTAAAGTAGGTGTTAAAACCCAGGTGAAACTCCCTTTCCCTAGGTGCTAAGTAAATCAGTAACTTATTCCTCTGCAGGATGCAGCAGCCATGGTACTAGGTGGGTTTGGGGCTGCCAAAGAAAAGCTGAGTGGTAACAGTGGTGACTGCACCTGGGAAGAACTGGAAATACAGATGTGCCCTTGTGGGAACAAGGGGGGATCTACACAGCTCCTCTGCACCCTCTGCGAATTTGCTATGAGGCCAGGGGGGTTTCTCCCCAGTGCAGGTGTCAGTCACCAGGAGGTGGAAGTGCTCAGTACCCTCCCTCCCCTCCACACAGTGCATGCAACACCTTAGTCATCAAATAGCCCTATTGTGCTGCTCAATACTTTCTGTAAGAGTAGGAATATGAGAGTATGTCCAAAGATAGCAATGAACACACCAGGTAATTATTTTTAAGCTTGCTAATCACAATCAATAGTTTCTTAGCAAAACTGATGAGCTGGAGTTGGCTCCTATTTTTAACCAATAAGATATGCAGTCAAGACTTGAATTACACCATCGGGCAATTCTCCAAACTCCTAATGACTTCCAGCCAAGAGAGGGATGGGGCCTTTGTAGGTCTTGCTCCCTTCCTGAGCAGGGTATCAAAGCTTTTTTTCACAGATTGTAAAGTCAGGAGTATATTGTAACCACTGCACTACTTCACCCGAAACACTGAACAAGAATTTAAATCCATGCATCAGAAAAGAGTTATAAAATTCTAAAATGCCTGAGGATGTTTACTTGATTAATTTGAAGGGTTTTAGCTGTCATAGAAGAGAGAAACTCTTTGCAGAGCAGTGCCATGTGCCTTCCAGGGGTGTACAATTAGGGACAGATGAATAAAAGTTGAAGGCTCATTAGAAAGCTCAGCCCCCCTCCCTGTTTTGCTAGGATTTTTCCCTAAAGTAATTATTCTTGTGTTTTGCACTCCCTCGATTTAAATTATTTTATTTTTCAAAATTTCTGACTTTCCATGTTCCTGATAGGAAACTCCTTCATTCCTTGCCCCTCTCAGGAAGGTGTTTTCCTCCCATACAGTACAGCCTAAAATTGTTGCCAACATTCAGTGCTACAGAAATAATTCCCTCTATGAAGAGAAAACATGCTTTCATTTGTTTTGTTTCTTCTATCCACTGATTAAAAGCAACAGTTAGTACAAAGGAGTAGTACAGTGCCATCAGTGGTAATTGTTGCCTCTCACAACAAACGTGAATGGGATGAGGAAACACACCCATCCTTTATTACAGGGAAAATACCAGGGATAAAAGATGTCAAGGGGCAAGTCATTCTTTGTACCAGCTTATAAACGCTAAGGTAGGAGAGACCAGTACTGGTCCTCCATTCATTAACTGGATGTAATTACAGCGGTTAGGACGTTGCATAATTACACAAGCAATTAACACTCCATTCATTTTCCTGTTGCAATCCCTCTAGTTTCAAACATTTTAAACTTTGTTCCTGTGGTCCACCACTGGGTGAAAATGTCTCAACACTGAGGGTCTCGGTGAGGTGCTCAGTGGGGTTGGCAGCCCTGGATGTGGGGCTACAGGTCACTGAGATGAGATGAGCAGCTCCGTGCCACTGCCTTGCTGATACCAGGTACTGTGATCGGTCCTCTTGCATGACCTGTGCTCTCTGCACTGGAAGAAGTGACACTGCTGTGCACGACACAGGTTTTTGAAGTCTCCCTCAAACATTATGTGCAGTGTCACTGTTTATTAAAGATAACTAATGCCCTAAGTCTTTATTTACTTCTGTTTATTGCTATTTTAGCAAGAGTCACCAGAGAGCAGCTATGCTTCTGGTCCACCAGGGTTCTTTAATCACTGTTAGTAGGTAAAATCATGTGTGACAACTAATCCAAAAAGCAGATTATATTTATTTTGGCTACAGTGGCTTGCAATTCGTTAAAATCAACAAAGCCTTTTCATTAGCCCCCTGCTGATGTCCTAAAAACAGACATTTTGAGGGTCTCAAAGCACAGAGCTACACATGTGCAGCAAAGCCCAGACTGACAGACTTACTGTTGCCATACTTACCATAAAATCTTATTAAAAACAACAGCAAACTTCTTATTTCTTTCATAAAAGGGCTTAATTTATGATCCCAAATTCCAAAATCACAATCTTGGAGGCAGGACTTTTTAAATTTAGAAAAGTGAATCGACAGCACAATTAGCAGTGAAATACTTGCACAGGTTTTTGTGTGTTTTTGTTTTTTTTTTTTTTAAAAAAAAAGAAAAAAGAAAAAAAGAGCTGTTGTAACACTTTAAGGAGTGAGATTAGAGATTCAGCAAGTCTAAATATTAGCCTACATGCTTGCTGAGCCCCCTGCATTCTGGAGCCACATTTGAATAATTGAATTTCTAGTTAACGGTGTGATCTTGCAAGTCTTATTCCCAGTGATTTCATGATCTCCAGCCATAATCTCCTGGCGACACTGCCTCAGACCTGCAGTCAGGAAAATGCATGCTAAAAATGTCAGTGTGTCAGAGAAGATCCAGATGAAGTTATGAGATGTTCCATCTCATCACTGACCTCTCTGCTCTCCAAACACTGTGAAGAAGTTCGCAACCCAGAATCAACCTTCCCATAGCCACCAAGGGCCACCATTCATACAAATAGGAAATGAATGCATTAGAAGTCCGTGAAAGTGATTAAAAAAAAGGAAGAAATAAAAGCACCTATTTACATCAACCAACCTTTTTATCTCTCAATGAGTTGCCTAAGTAACACAAACATTTTTGTTCACTGCCCTCTCATTCCCCATGACTTAAACAATACTGTTGTGGCTGTGAAGAGAGACACTCCTAACTTGCATCCAACCATGCATACATGCAGACAGACATATTTATTTCCCATCCATCTTACAGCTGGATTTGGACGTGGATCTGCTTTGCAAATTTTTGTGTCTACCACTGAAGTGGAACCTCTTGTTTGTCCCCCAAGCACAATCTTGAACATTGTCAAGGCCGATTATTAGACATCACTTCACACAAGGCTTTTCCAAATACACAGTTCTCCAGCAGTTTAAAGGGAAGCCAAAAGCAGTCCTTCAGTGAGATGACTGGTCTTAAACTCGCCGACCAGCATCCCGCCAGTCAGCCCCTGAGACAGGAGGGTCAGTTCATCTACTGCAGGGCCGCGGTCCAGCAGCCCTCTGGCCCGATTCAGCCCCTCCAAGTTCACACCGTGAGCAAAACAGCTGTCTGTTAAAGCAGATAATAAAATCCAGCCTGGGAGGAAAACCAGGATACAAAGCTTTTCTCCAATGTCTAATCAGAGTTTTGTCCACGGGGAAAACTGAGCCCCATCTGATATACAAGTTATCATTTTGGCTCTCCATAATTAAAACTATTGTTGCCATGGCGATACAAAGGCCGTTGAAAATATACGCAAGGCTAATGTCATGCTTCTTTGTTGATACAATTTGTCGTCCCAGTCTGGTTTGTGCCAGGATGGAACAAAATGTGACTCGGGCAAATAGTGGACTTTACAAAATTCGTTATTTAGGAATCGGATGCCGCATGTGCTGTGCTGCAAGACCATTTTCTCAGGCTCTCTAACATGACCACTAACCCTCTCACAGTCAATAGCAGTTTTAAAGATAATTTCAAAGAGAATAGTTCAGATCCTGCACTACTAAATTTCTTAAAGCCCCACACAGAAAGAAAGAAACAAACAAAACAATATAGAGAGAATGATAAAGAATAATAACCAGTCAGAAGGATTAACATATGTAAAAGGAAAAGTATATATGAAATTAAATGCAAAAAACTGATTATACATTCAATACCACAAACACATGAACACTCACAGTCTGGTTGGCGGTTATTTATTCATTTGAAACTGTGATCTCTACTGAGCATGTTATAATCAAACAGGAATTCCAGGTCACCCAGTGACCTCTGAATAGCAACAAGTAATCTGCTATTTAGGAGATATCATAAAGCATATGTCTTTCTCTCTGAATACACACCTACATATGAAAAACAGATATAGACATGCCAACATGTATTTTTCATAGTCTAGAACAACAAATTTAGGAGTTCCATGACTTGTAGTCGAGTCTTTTCTTTCTCACTCAAGAGCAAAAGAATCTACTCACACACAAAACTTAGGGGTGCTACTACTACTTTTTAATAACATGGATAGTCATACGTGAATATATGCAGCAACAACAAGGTGAGTTGCACAGACTCAGTTTAAGTAAAAATCCCATTTATGCCAATGTCCATTGACATCAGCCAGAGTTTTGCTTGACTGAAAATCTCAGCATCAGTAACAGAAGCCTGGAATGAAGTCAATGGACGCAATGAAGTGGATGACCAAGGCAAAAAGCAGATGACACAAAGTCACTAACCACTTCAGCAACGGATTACTCAGAGCAGCAATGCTGCCTACTGGGATCTGCACTGCAAACTAGGAAACATCTTTCGATAGGGACCATTTAATACGAAAAAAAATAAATCTTCATTGATTTAATATATTCAAAAATCTTTTGAACATTGTATACACTTAGGTTTTCCTTTCTGCCCAGAAAGTAAATGGTTATTTTTGGTTTTAGGAAGTGGTTAAAACATCAGTTTAAAAAGAGTCTGAAAAAAACACACAATCAGGAAGAGGTACAGACATGGAAAACACATGCTACATTTAAAGCCAGGAGCACTATGAAAGATGTAGAGGCTCAGCATAATGTTTCTTGTGGGATGCCCTTCAAAACAGAAAGGTAGATGTCAAAGAAGCCAGGGAGGACTTTCTTGCCCAAGGTGCTCTCACAAGGGTGAATAAGAAACAGAATGCAGAATGTGGTCACAACATCTAAAGCCAGGTACAGAAAAAGGGCCAAAGAGGCCATAGGGTAAAGCATTTGATGGTTACTATGACTGGGATACAGTCACTGTGTCATACATGACACAATGCCACCCCTATACCTTTGCACCTTGCTACATGGGGAACTTAATACATGTCGATGGAAAAATGTGGAATAGCTTCACCAGCCTGCCAGTGGACTTTGTAATAGAAACAAGAAAAGTGAGACAGAACCAAAAAGTTCATTACGATCCACACAAACATGGGTATCAGTGTAACATGAAGTTCTTTCGAGCCCACCCTCCCTAATAACATGATAATATGAGATGAAAGACAGAAAATAAATATTACTAATTCATCACGTTTGGTAGGCTCATAGCAAAAGTCTATCTTTTATAATTCCATATCAGGCTTATTTTGGGAAGAGAAAGCTATACCAGTCTATTTTTCTCCTCTATTTGGGAGAATTGTTAAGGATAATCAGGAAATAAATACAATTTCCTTACCACAACTGTTTCTAAGCTAAGCAAAATCCTTCTTTTCATCTCAGTGTGAGAAGAGTATAAACCTATGCATAAGGGAAGAGAAAGAGAGATGACACTGCAGCCCGTAAGAACATGGTTGATGACAGAAATTTGAGTGGAGGAACACAAAGAACCATGTCTTCTGTGAAGGAACGCTTTGCATATGGGCCAAACCAAAAAAGACAGCTGTGGACTTAAAGGAGGGTACATAGCAGGGAGGGGTGAGATCCAGGAGAGGACTACTGCTGTGAAAAGCATTTTGACCAGCAGCTCCAAAGGAGGCTCAAAACCAGCAGGCACTTCTTATTTCACCTGGATATATATGGCTGTAGTGCTGCTGTGAAGCAGAATACATTTTATTATATAAATCCCAGCATGAAGTTTGCGTTCAAGTCCTCCAGCTGCCATGTGACCCTGAAGGAGAAATTACAGACCCCAGGACCAGTGACAGAAGAACTCTGGGAGAATTAGGGTCAAGCCAGTAGATAGAGTAGGGGTTGAGGGATAAGAAAGTTCATCAATGGTATCTAGGGAGAGGGACAAGGAAGATCTGTTTTAGAGAAATACCACACAAAGAGTCTTTGCTCAGAGATCACCAAAAGAAATCTGGGCAGTTCCATGGGGAACACATCAAAATCCCAACAGGACAGTCCAGGGGATACCTCATAAGCAGAGAGTGACCATGGTCATGACAGTGTAGGTGTATATATCACAGATATATATATAAAAAAAAAGAAATCTAATGCATAACTCCACACTGTTCTCCCTATAAGAAAGAAGAGGGGAAAAAAAAAAAAAAAAGAGTCTAACAGCAGTTGGACATGTTGCTTAATATACTCCTGGAAGGAGCTTGGATACTCTGGTCATTAGCACATGATAAAACTCTAAAAAAAAACCATGAGACAATGAAAAAGAATGGCAGGAAAAACTAATGGGACAGAAGAAGAACAATAAACTGACAGATGGGAGGTCCCAGCTCAAGAAGAATTTGAAGGAATGGCGAGATGTATTCTTGGAAGAGGAAGGGTACATCAGGTAGCTGACATATTGAGTTTCCAGGAAAGAGGGTAGAGTATTAATGACAGTGCAGCTGACGGTTTCAGCAGCTACCAACAAAATGATTTGCCCTTCTTTTTCAGCCGAAGAGGTGACAGTGTGGATATGGCAGCTGATTTACATACATCATCATAACTTCCATAGGAATATCAGATTTCTTTATAAGGACTTGTAGTACCAGCTTTGCAGGTCAGTGTCAATGTCTAACTGAGCCGCTGGAGACAAAGGGGAAGATTCAGAGAGGCACCGAGGTGCCTAAAACAGGGCTTAACCTGAATTTAATTGCCTAATTAAAAAAAAAAAAAAAAAAAAAAAAGATTCCCAAATCCCCTGCTTCAGAAACTGTAAATGCATCAGAGCTAACATTTAAGACTGTGAAGATCGCCAGAATAAATTCCTTCTGCCCAGGCAGCCGTATGCCCACCACCACTCTAACCTGCGCTGTGATCCTGACACAGGTCCCTAAATGTCACCTGCGTCGTGGAGGGGCCCAGTCCTACAAGTGAGCTTGGACTGCTCCTAACACACGAACAGTGCCCTCGTCTTTCACCCCTGCTTTTTGCCTGTGACTCTCTAATATAAAATATTCAACTTCTGCGATAACAGCATGCTGGCTTCTGTGTAAGGCACCTGTCCCTAGCAATTGCAAATGGCCAACTGACTGCACAGGCCAATGTTATTTCTTTGAATCATCCCACATTGAAAAAGTATGTAAAAAAATCCCTATTTTTTTAGGGATTATAACACTCTAAAGTGCAAATACATAATCTGCCCAAAGTCACAGCTGAATATTGTCACAAAATACAATGTCAGTTTATAGGTACAGCATTGAAGGTCACTAAGCACCTTTATTTTGCTGAGTAATTTGTTATGCCATTAGGCTACACTACCTAAATGCATGGGTGAGGGGATAAGGGAAGATACTAGCAGAAAAAGTCTTCAGACATCAGATAAAGTTATGACAGAATTACAGCATGATTTCCCTGGCTGACACTAGCATTCGAAATGCAAAACCGTTTACAGGACTGAGCCCTAATTGTACACAAATCCTTGTCCAGTACGAGAAACAAAGAAGAGGCACCAACAAAGCTGCAGAATACCAGGTTTCCAACTATAACCCAGGCTTAGCAATATATCAAAGCTTTAGAGCACATAAAACATTTGATGGACCAGCATGGTGTTTGATAGTATTTCCAGTCTGTTCTCATCATGTTCTCATCATTTGCAGATGTCTCGTATACTTTTGACATCCCCTATAGCATGCAGATTTTGCTACAACAGAAAATCAGGTTGTGGATTTTTACCAGTAACAAGCTGATGTTGCTCAGAGCAGCATTAAAATGCTATCATGCTGTTAGATTAAGTAACCTATTTTCTCTGTTGTACAGGTTGTACTTTAGTTTGCCCTTGCACCTACCAAATTACTGTTTCTTGCAAGATCTCCCTTTGAAGGCAGCTTGCCAGTCTCTATGCCAATGTTATTTTCACCAAATGAAATAGGAGTTTGTAAATGAGTTCAATGAAAGTGGGATCTAGTTCTCTTTGCAACATTTTTGCCTGATTGTTTCAAAAATAAGAAAACAAAACAGAAAAGCAGCATGGCAAAATAGGAAATTGAATTTCTTTTTTACTTTTAAGCAGAACTCCCCCCTCCCTTGGGGTGACTCACAAGATATTGGTGCATGTATTAATATGAAACAGGTTTTATATAGTAGGTAGCTCCGGTATGTAGCCCACAGATGTACGTGGTCCTAAAACAGCTGACATAACAACAACTGATGCATTTAACACAATTTTCTCCCTTTGACTCCTCCATTTTTTAAGCTTCCTTTGAAAATCTCCATCCCCTCACCTCTCCTCAGCCAACCATCAGATTTTTGGCATTTCTATCTGTAGGTATTTTGTCTTTGACAGAGACAATAAGACCAGAAACAAGCAGGTACAATGAGAATCTGAATGCAGGCATTCAAATACTCTAGGGCACTTCTAGGACATTAAATATAAATACTAAATAGGCTGAAGAAATAAATACATTTAAAAAAAAAATGTCAAAAGAGACCAAGCTACAAGAAACCAGTCGCATCGATTAGCTGATTGGTTTGCCAGTGAGTGATTAGTCAGAAAGACTTGAATTAGTCAGTCCAGCCCTGCCTCCCATGAATAAAATGTGGGGAGGACACTCTTTCCCACCCTCAGTGACAGATGATATCTGTTTTCTCCTGCGAGTTTGAATTTAAGAGCCACTGAAGCTCAGCAAGAGTATATTCTGGCTCAAATGAGCTGAAAATTGCATTCAATTTGAATTTCAAAACCGGAGAAGGGAGAATGGGGGGAGCAAGAGGAGGGAGGGAGCTCTCCAGGACCCATTCAGCCCCTTCCCTCTTTCCCCACGTCTCACTGCCGTGAGGACGGCTGCAGAGTGCGGACCCAGGGCGTGATGCAAAGGAAAGAGCCTTGCTGGACAGCAGCCCAGGCCAGGTTTAAAAATAAACATTTCGCTGTCAGGATCAAAGCAAACTCTGCTTTTATGTATATTACAAGCTATATGTTCAGAAGAAAAAGGTTCTTATGGTTACTCGAGGAGAGAGAGGCGGAAGGTAGGGCTAGCAAGAGGGGGGGTCCAAGCTTTCCCACTCAAAAACCCTCAATAAGACGTTTTGATCCCAAAGTACGTGCTGTCCCCTTTAACGTGTGTGTGCTGAACGTATACGCTGAGCTTTTGTGAACGTAAGGTTCATTTAGGGTTATGTTTTTTAGTGCTGGGTAACTTTTAATTTACGTCTTCGTGGGTGAAGGGATTATTTCCCCTTCCCTTTGTGCTTTAAATTTACAGTTATATCTGATGACAGTGAAAGAAATGGAGTTACGCCTGCAACCCAAATATATCCTGTAATTTGATGGCATGAGAGCAGTTGGTCTCTTTAGAGCAACTGATAATGTCCAATATTCAATACAATGATGGTAACATACCAAATCAAGAGATTCTTCAGTAAATTTCCTACTGACTTCAGCGTGCAATTTGACCCAAGGGTTTGGAGTAGTAATAAAATAATTACAATTAATCATGAGTAATAATTAATAACTTAAGGATTAAAATGTGTCCATTTATACTTTCAGGATCAGCATTTTCTGTGTACCCTGGAGAGGCTTTTAACTTCCTTTCCTAAATAGAATGCTTGCAGTAGCACTTTATATCCAGAGAGTCCAGTCATCAGAGAAACGGAGTGTATTTTGTGGCATGCAATTTGTTATATGGCATTATATCCATGAAAAAAAGGGGCCCCGTTATATCCAATATCATACCTATATCCTGTGATGCTGCTTATATTTCAAATCCCAATGATGTTACTGTAAGCTTTCCCCCTTTTTTTTTTACAACAAAGTGCTTTTTTGCTGATAAATAAGTAAGTTGTCAGCTTTACACATGCATGTGATGTGAGTCAGGATCCAACCCCCAAAGAAAAAAAAAAAAAAAGTGAGGTCAATTTTCCTGACCATTGCATTTAATAAAAGCTCCCAGGCAACAGAATTAAGCACACACTAATAGATATACCTTAGTATGTTACGCCTTCAGCCAAGTCTTTGGTTTCCCTCTATGGAGAAAGACTGCATTAACACACAAAGTGAGCCAGTATCCTGCTTTTAAGCTTCTCCCATCATCAAATTATTTTTTTTACCTGATCTTTATACAGACAATTTGAACAACCTCTAAATTCCACTTGCAAACTTGGCAACGCACACAGGGAAGTTCCCAAAAAACACAGGCACGTGCACAAAAATGCGGATGTGGTTATCCTTGTGTGTGCACAGTCCCCTACACACAGCATGCAGCTGCCTCCTTGTCTTGCATTCACAATCACTTGAAAAACCTCTTATACATGTGAGATACTGGTCAGAGGAACTATTCAGTGTTCAGGGCACTTTCTAAACACCCAAATGCATTTACAAACCTTACTTTGGCTGGCATTTTTGATAGTATTGCTTCAAGTTTCATTCCTGCATTGCCTTCTTGCTGTCTAGATTATAAGGCCTCAAAACAGGTAACTCATTTCTCCTTCCTGCCTTCCTAAATGCTACAGTTTTCTTAGTACAGACCCCACAGGTTGGTTTCTGGATGGGAGGAGAAGAAATGCACAGAACTGGCTCCATCCCTCCATTTCTCAAAGCAAGCTTTCTCTGAAAATCAGATTATCTGCCATTACAGTGCTTACTCTACTGAAGAAAATATTCATTTTACAGGAGGTAAAAGAGGAAAACACACAAAATGCGAGGCACACTCCTGACAGATCCATCCTCACTCTGCAGCCTGTGCTTCTAGATCTCCAACTGCTCCTACCACACAAAGGAGTATTAGCTCGATGACGGCATTGCACTCACCAGCTACACGGCTTCCAGACCACAGCCAAGCTACGTTCAGCCGGCTCCGGTCCATCTGCACTTACTCATGTGGACATGCCCCTGATGGTGCTTTGCTCTCCCAGCTGGAAAGTCCCGGCCTGATCCTGCTATGGCTGTAGGCGCTCAAACTGCTCTGTGGCCTGAGAGCCCTTAGCGGGCAGAGAGAAGTACCGCATGAGCGTGGGTAACACAATCATGGCATTAGAGGAAATACTTGACAATTTCTCCAATGTACTGGACACTAGAGTAGTTCAGCTGAATGGCATCCGTGCCCACGTAATGCTGCAAGGTCAAGAAGACCTTATGCTACTTACTAGGTGAGCGCTGGTTTCAGGCCTGAACATTTTTTAATTGAGACAAACTGTAGTGTTTGCCTGTTTGGGGAAAAAAAAATCCCCATATTTTTTTCCTACAGACATCAGCCCCTTTTATATTTGAGCATCACATCCCTGTGTGACATTGTGTAAGTAACATTACAAAATACCCATGTATCTTACAGGGAAAGCCATAACAATTTCACACACAAGCCACCTTCCACTAACTTTTCTTTAGTCCCTTACCTTGCTGCTATCAAAACTGTGGAGCCATGAACTTTGCACCAAAAACGTTCTTGCTGTGGCAATATTTGCTGTAAAGACAGCAGAAAAAAAGATGACTGCCTCAAATGTATCTCTACAGCTAGTTAAAAAAGAAGAAAAATGTCAAAAAATTATTGCTGGGTTTTGTTGTTGTTATAGACCAGTAAGGCTTTGAATAACCTAAGGGGCAAATTATAAACAGTGCGTCTTTAAAAAAGACGTGGCAGAGCTTCAGCAAATCTGCGCTCTCCAGTGAAATGACTTATTCCATGGCAAACACGCTGCTCTAAGAGGTGGCACTGCAAAGGCAGCAAGCAACCAACCCGACAGAAACCACTGTTTCACGGGTACCCTGAGCAGACCACGTCCCCTAGCAAAGCAGACAGAGAACATACATGGGTGTCCCCAGTGCCTTGCTCAGTACCAGTTCCCACCACAGACTGCTGAAGTCTACCCTGGTTGTCGCTACAGCATAATGCTGACGATGATTTATTAAGAGCTCTTAGCTGCACCAGACAGTTTACAATTAACAACTTTGCCTTTTCTTAAATACAAATAAATACATAAATGAAATCAGAGCTGCTAAGTGCTAGGTGTACCAAAAGCCTCGATGACATCACCGGCAACTGCCAGTCACCCAGATGGCAAAAATAAATAAGGGATGGGGCTGGGGGCAGGGGGGAGGCAGGGTATTTACTCAATCAGTACCTATTTTTGAATTTCCTTCAAGCTGGCTTGGACCAAGAGCCATCAATTATTTAAAAGAAGTAACATGATGCTTCCTTTGTTGAGGCAAATCTGCAAGCAGACCCCAAGAGAGAATAAAAAATGAATTAGGCAGAATTTATTAGTGCGCTTGAAGAAAACAGATTCAGCTATCAGAGCTGACTGTGGTTTTAAAAATAGTGTGTTTCTGCCCATGAACAATAGTTTCTCTCTTTCTCCTTTACCCCACTAGATACTCAATAATCCCACTTCTTGCCTTTCTTTACTGTTTTCCTTTTTTTTTTTTTTTTCAAAGAGGGCATAATGCTGAAAGAGGCATCAATCATTCCTTAAACTTCTTCCTTCTTTTCTGACTTGACTTGATGTATTGTCTTCATTTAAATTACAAATATACTAATCTAAAACACTGTTTACCAAGCAGCATATTAAATGAAAGATGCCAGAAATTGCATCACTCACGTTTTAAAAATGACTTTAGACTCAGGGACACATAAAAACAGCACGAAAGGATGATCTGCTGTGGCTGCTACATTTCAATCCAGGCAAATGAGATTTGGTAACTGGGGTTTCCTGCTACCCTAGTCACTGGTCCAGTCAAACTAGCGAGGCCAAAACCAGTATAAAAGCTCTACCTTGGTGGGCAACCAGCTGGAGTTCCTACCATGCTGGGAAAGGGCATGGTGAAATCAGTGGCTCCATCCCTGGATCCGCACCTCATGAGACAGACAGACAGAAAGTGCAGGGGTCTGAGGGAGGGCATGGGACATGTTAGAGGCTGCTGGCCAGAAAGAAAGCACTCTGGGGCTGATTTCAACCAAGATTACTGCACTAGTCTGCAGAAACTACAACAGGGAGGGGAGCCCTGGCAGAACAAAAAATGCACCACATTGATCCAAAGTTTCCCTCCCACAACACTCACCCCAGGAAAACAGTGTGTTTAGATCATCTCAGGTGACCTTTTGTGGCGTCCAGCAGCAAGTAACGGCAAGATGCCACTGTACGACAACATGGAGCTGGCTTGTGTGCAAGTGGCACGATGGTGACAGTGCCCTCCTCAGGGCAGGAGAGCAAGTGGTGGTCACCGCTCGGCACAGGTGAACATCAGAAATCACACCGTAGCAAGGCTCCTTCTCCCCCTCTTTCAGCCCCCGAACAGAGCCCGCAACAAAATAAAGGTCATCACTTACTAGTTCTGGTAGAGGGTCTTGATTAAAGGTGTAGTCAGTTCATAAGCCACGTAAGTTTTATATGGGTTCTTACCATGGCCTCAAAAACTATTTTCTCATGTTAAAAAATATATAGATATATATTTATCAGCATGAGACTGGAAAAAATATATAAACCATTGGAAAGAGAGACTGTTACCGACTGGGTATGTTTGCATTTCCTTGGATTAGCTCAGAGAAAGGAAGTTTTTGCAGATACTGCCTATGGATGCCGAATACCCCGAGACAAGCTGGGTACCTGAATCCTGGGTCCCACATTATCCTTTTACACTTGGTAATATAAAGAGAAAGAAAACACCAAGAAGCATTTAAACCACTCTGTACAGCAATTTTAAATTATTTTTTTAAAAAAGCTTTTATATTTGGTTTTGGGGAAGAACGCTAACCCCACCTTACCAACCGTGGTGCTGGCAGTGCCACCACGGCAGTCCCCTGCCTTCTCTTCTTACACTACATCACACAGAAGCCTTTGCCCACAAAGAAATGGCTCCTTGAAATGGCCTGATCCTGGCAGTGCCCTGAATGGACACCCCAGCCCTCTGAACAAACCAGAGTGCTGCAGGACCTGCTCTAAATGGCATCTCTTTCAGGCTGCTCTCTAAAAATAACAACAATCTTTTATTCCAGCAACTCAGGTTCACAGATACCCTCTGCCTTCTGATCTCACAGATGCATCCACTACCTTGGTGGGCCTTTTGCTAACCAAAACATGATTATGCATCATAAATCTAAAACCATTCATGAATTTGTTTTTGAATAAACATATTAAAGGTTCCATGGAGTTTCACAGTATTCTACTTCCATACATATCTGCTTTATTTTTTAACTCCCACACCAGATGACTCTCATAAAGAAAGAAAAAAAAAAAAAAAAAAAAAAAAAAAATTAAAAAGACATAAGTCAAGTGAATGTGAAAGGGAAGCTGACACTGCAAGGTGCCAAGACAACATCATTCCTCTTCTCATCTCTTCCTCATCTCTTCGTCTCTGGATGGTAATCACAAGATCCCGAATGCCAAACTTTGGAAAATATCCTTGCAGAGGTAGCATCTGCTCCCTTGGCATACTTCTTGAGCAGTTGTATTGGCAGCTTTAGATTTGTCCAAGTCTATCATATGACAAGACTGCAGATGGGTTGCCTTGGATGCTTTGTCTTCCTGGATGCCATTTTCCTTTTATGAGCATTTCATTCTAAGAAAACATATGTACAAATCTGTATGGGGAAGGTTATATGTACACATGATTTCACACCAGTGAGGGGCTTTGCCTAGCCTTAATCTAGATTTTTTACTATCATTTAGTTTGGATTCCTGCAAGATCCCTGACTTTTACTGAAGTCAGTATGTGGCATCAAGCAGATTAGGCCCTTACTGTGTGGATCTGCATTTCAACCAGCTATTCTTCCACAAGCTATAACTTTTCCCATCTGTGTTGATCCTTCTTTGCAAATTAACACCTGAGTCCTCAGAATATTCGACATGGAGGAAAGCTGCTCATTTTGGGCTAACTTCTGTCCTTGCTGAAATCAATGGGAGTTTTGCCATTTGTCCATTATTCAAACAAATAAATACCATAGCGATGACACAGTTACTGTATATGGTGGGACAGGTTTTTTCCTCTTGATTTCTTAGCTTTATGTTCCCTCCTTATCTCCCATACACTAATCCCATGATCACAAACCTAAATATACATGCATTTTTAACTGTAAAGAAAAGTAGTGTTCAAATTACCCAGTAAATCACAAATTGCTACAGAAAGAAAAGGATCATAAGAAAAAAAAGAAAAAAAAAAAAAAAAAAAGAGGAGAAGAAATCTAATTAAACTGGGGAATACAGAGCAAAGAAAAAAAAATGAAAAAAGAAATAATAAACTCAAAATGATCTGAAAACCATATTCCTAACCTTTCTGGAATATCTTTGCCTTGTTGTGAGAGTATTTACTAGAATGTTTCATGAATATAGTATGAAATGGTTTTAAAAGTTATTTTAAATGAAATGTGAAACAGAAAAGCAATGGTCTAAAACGAGTGCATTCTCAGAGCATGTTTTAATACACTAATCTGTTATTTCCTGGACAGATAAAGGCACAGAACTACAAAAATACAAGCTTCCTTTCAATTCATTGTTACATACTGTTCCAATAAAGCTTAAAGTATACTGATTGGTGTCTGAAGATAGACCATCTACTACCCTATAATCACCTGTTTGGGAAAAAGCCCAAGAAAGGCACAACTTACATTAGGCAACAGACATCAAACATGGGCTCTGGTGGACCAAAGTGAGAAGTTATTTTCAGGATATAAAGCAGTGAACCAGAGTTCCAGGTATCAACAGCTAGAAACTATGAAAAATCATGAGAACATGATCTCCCCACTGTTGTTTTCAACAGTGAGAGAGAACATTTTCTCTAATCTCTCCTTATAATGTCTGCTGCCAAACGCTCAAGAGAGATTTTGCGAGGAATCCGGCTTGATAAATCTGATTAGTTATTTACCATTACTTTAAAACTTCTCAAAACGCAAAAAGCTTTTCAAGTTTCTGGCAAAAGAAAGGAGAATGAGACAGTGAACTCATTATGGTTCAGTGAGACTTTTGGGATTTAGGCACAACCATGGTACTGAAAAAAACTACATCTGCTCCTAGCCCTTATCTCGCAGCCAGTTTCTGAGCTCTGTGCTGGGTTGCTCGTGACCACCTTTGCCATCCTGCACACAAGCAGCATCTCCTCTGAATCACCCCTGTTGTTCCTCAGCTGAAAATACACTTCTGACAGGAGGTTAAATGCCAAGTTCAAGAACTTTTGGAGATGTACAAAGAGGGGATCCTCTGACCCTTCTTAGTCTTGAAGGTGTCTACATTTCTCACATCAATGTGGGACATTCAGATTCTTCAATTCTAGCTCATCCCTAGTGAATAAATACACTAAAGACCAAAACTTGTTTAAAACAAGCATACAGTTCACTTTGACATGTATTAAATAGACTATGACGGTACAATTTGGCTCACATAGATGAATGGCTTCAAATTCAGTTAAAGAGGACAGAATACTCTTTTTAAAGGGAATATTATAGCATAACAGTAATTATCCAAATGACGACATTTATCTTTGTACTCTTCACTGTAGCATTCCTGTATCATAAACACAGATGAACACAACAAAAATATGCCTCCATTACAAAACATATATATATGTACACATGTTCCTCATGTACACAGACATATCCAACTTTGACAAAATAGTTGATACTTTTGGGGACCTCTCATGATGTTAACAGTAATCAGCAATACACAATGCTTATGTAAAGGAAGCAATCATATTAAATTAGAAATGAGGAAAACAAGATAGGAAATAAACTTCTCCATACTTGAACAGCAATTTTCTAGAATTGCTGAGAATAAAACCTAGAACTCCAAACCACAAAACATCATCCTTGCCATACTCAGCATGTCTCATATAACCAAAAATTACATTAACCCTTTTATGCCACAAGCTTCAAGTAGAAATGCCAGCATGAAAGGCTGAGAGAATAATTTATTTTGCAGTTCAGCTGGCAATTTTTTTTTTAGAAATCGTATGTTGGACAGGTTGTTACAAACAACCCTCAGACATCTTTCCTTTCCTAGCATTCAAGTGCATAACATCTTCTCTTGGGAATGGAGCTCAAGACCCTTGGGAACAAAAATGAATTGGATTTGTGTTTCTGATATACTGAGTGCTTTGAGCTACTATGTAAAATAAGGCATGATCAACCACATTTTTTTAAAAAAAAAAAAAGATCTAAGCTGTCAAATGGCCTGAACTAAAGGTGTGGAAAATTTGAATTAACTTTATTAATACTTTCAGAATAGTCAAAACCAGCTTTTGATGATGTGACTATCCCTCCTTGTTCATCTTTTCCTTTGAACAATATAGAGGAAGTTACACATATAACAGCCTGCCACGTGTCTTGCAAGAGGAGAGAAGAAGCCATAGTATGGCTCTATACAGCAGACCCTTCAATTAAAGGAGGGTTTGGTAAGTCAAGAGTCCTGGCTGCTATTCCAGATGTTTCACAGATGCAATAAGACATCTAAAAAATCTGAATGAGGAAAAAAAAGAAAGAAGGTTGTATAATTCAATAGGAGACTTTATTTTCCAAACTCCTGAAAAGCAAAATTTAAAAAGAGATCTGACACTAAGCTATATGTTGAATAGCTTAAATTCTCATTTGTAGTAGTGAGAATGCAGAAGACTCCAAAAAGCCAGCCAAGGAACAAAGTCAAAGCCCATCATCAATGATCAGTCCCAAACAACAATGTGCATTATGCTTGTTGTTTAATGTTTCAATGCATAAGGTTACCATTATTAAAAATAATAACTACATGCATGTAATAATTCATACAAATGTTGATTTTTTTAAAAAATGGGATATTTGGGAATGACACTAAATATTTAAATACTCTTTAGCACAAAGGACAAGGGAACCTCAACACTGAGAGTGATGAAATATTTTTTGTACTCCCTGGAATGTATACACTGTCAGCTCCTTGCGTTTTCATTTAGCATCAGAAACAGCTTTCCAGGGACTTAGATGCTGCTGAAAGTGTCGATATCAATGTTACTATTTATAGCACTATAAACTACATTTTGAGTTATATTGGTAAATTTAAGCTTAGGTAGCACTTCTGGCATTAATACCTTAATACAGAAATATTGCTATAAATGTAGTTTACAGTTTGGAACATAAACACAAATTCAGTGTTACTAATAAATCACCTTCTGGATGGCATGGAAACACACTGCCAAAGTGTATTTTATGCAATACACAATGGAGCAAAATGCAATGATATAGATGTATTTAAATTTCCCATTTTTACACTGTCACTCAAAAACTTTTCTTCTCCCTTTTTTTTTCTAGCTTATCGATCTCACTAGCTTGCGATAGCATTTCAGTTGCTTCACTGTGCCATTTTTAGCTTTTGCTTCTTTTTTTAAAAGCTAAATCAGGGCTCAAATGATTCAATCAATTCAGCTTTTTCAATTAGAAAAGAAAGTTAGAAGAAAACCCTAGGACATAATAAACTACAAAATTTTCTCTCTTTTTTTTGTTGTTGTTGTTGTTGTTGTTGTTGTTTTTTCTTAATATCAGTAGTATTCATTTATACAGTAATATCCCTGTGGTATACAGTTATAATTTCATCCATACCAAGATGACTCCATTAATTTCTACCAGAAGGCACCGTGTGATTTTACCAAAGACCATTCATCAGGAAGCAAGATGCATGGATGGGCAGTAACCGCACATAACCTTCATAGTTACGAACTTTGGCAACACCCTGCAGCAGCTCTCTGATTGCAGTGCAGAAAGGTAAAAAACACTTGACCTTTTGCAACACAGCATGATACAGAAGATGTTTGAGATGTTTGTGAGATGTGGCAAACAAGTCTATCACAGTCCCAGATGAAGACTGATGTCCACTGTTTGAACAGACCAAGTCTTTTAAAAGGGTACTTCAAGAAAACCCAAATGTTACTCCATTGCAAATCAGGATCAGAAGGAATGACTGAGGCACTGCAGATGAGATTCAAATCACCTGAATCTTACTTAGGTGTATAGACTGCATCTATGAAAAAAATCAGGACATCAGGCCTTCCTTCAGTCCATTTGTCAATGTCTGGAACTACCTCTGCATTCTGCATTAATAAAATCCTTCAATAAAAATAATTGCAACAAGACCCTGCATGATGGATTTCTTCCTCATCTGTCTCAAGGAGCATCCTTCTACAGGGGGTCAGAGTTAGGTCCTCTTTTCATTACTTCTTGTGTTTCCCAGGGATTTTGCATTTATTTGGAACAACTACTGGATGCCAGACACCTCCTTTTTAAGTACAGCAAACTCTTAACAGAGGAAGGGTGGTAGAGACTGTATGTATATTTGCTTGTATAATTAGTGGTACCAAGGATATTGGACTGAATTCCAAATTCTCACATCCTTTCCTGGAACCTACTTCAAGCAGCCACTTGGCTTTTCCTTAGGTACTTTTTATTACTCTGAGGGAAAAGAAAGCATTCTTCCTTTGGGTCAGATAACCTGGGATAGCTAATGAGAGAAATGAATATCACAGATTTGAGACTATCAGCTTCTGCTTAATTACAGGCTCCTCTTCAGGTTTAACTCCAGTTGTTAATTTGATCAATCATCACATAGGTCATAGGATCATGTTTAACCAAACTTAGCTACACATTTTGTTTTGCTTTCAGTGTAGAGATACCCTGTACTTGATTTTAGCCATCTATAAAGTAGGTATAAAAGCATATGTAAGTTCAAGGGAAATGTTTTGCAATGATTGATTTACTCATGCAAGAAGAGTATTTGGAGAACTTAACAGAAGATACTAAAACATGGTTTAAAACATGCTCTTTTAAATGTGATTTTTTTAATTACCTTTTTATTTATTTCCTTCAGATTTAAGCTACACACATACATTTTATTTATTTATTTATTTTAGTTCACATAGTAGGCTGTCACTACTAAAACAACTGGTAAAAGGTAACCAGTAGACCTAAATATTTGGGGTGATTCCCTGACTATTTAATCAAAACTGTTCTGGAGTACCTCACTAGGGTTTTAATGGCAATGGCATCAAGCAATTAATCCAAAAACCAGCAGACACTGGAAATCTTGTCCTAAAATGCTTTTACCCTGCACACACACAATCCTGCTGCTGGCATGCCAAGAGGAAGCATAGACTGTTGTGTTCTGTCTGTTGCTATGAGGAAGCTCAAAATATGTTGTTTAAAAACTGGAGGATCCCATAACTAATTGCCAGTATTGCAAAGGACTGCACAGAGGGTAAGCACACCTAGCCATGATTTAATGTAAATACGCAGGTGATGAATGAGCAGTGTGGTCATGGTCATGGATCTTAGAGTGGTTGTGAACCCTGCCATCACATTTTCCTTTATGTGAAGGGGCCAGTGGGGATTCAGTGATCTTTTCAGTACCACAGAGACTTGTTTTCAGTGCTAGCAGTAAGATTTTTGTTAACCTCATTACTGCTATTTCTGTTATTGTAGTAGTAATGAGTAATGGAGACAAAGGTAGGCAGAGGGGAGTGAGGCAGAGTGCAAGCCCTATTTTAATTGATCAAAAGGAAAAAGATGGAAAAAATCATTTCTGAACTAATTTGGGGTATCTTGTATGTGCATACTTTATTTTTTCATACTTTCATTTGGCTCCTTAATACAGCCTCAGGGTGCCACAAACACAAAAATAAAGCAAGGTCTTTAGAAAGAGGATAAGGCACTCAGGGTTTGCATCCTCTTAATCCCAGAAATAAATGGGTCTCACAATTATTTCTAACAATGCCAAGGTTTCACATTTCCCATTCTTAGTGCAGGTATGAGCATTTATTATTATAAACATATATTTTAAGAACAATAAGAAAGTGATGAATTGGCCACTTGCAGTTTTCTTGACAGCAAGGTGCAATGGTAGCTACGGTGACCAGGGGATGTCCCGGATCCTCTTTGCAGAAAGGTATTCAGTGCACGTAATAATTATTCATCCATCTCATTCACACTAAAGGCAACGGCAATGCAATTTTAGCCTGATAATCAAGACCATATGACAAAAACCAATGCCATTAGGGACCAATTTCAAGTATTCTCTGCAAGACAATGATTTTCCAACTGCACTTACATATGCTGAATAGTTACTTCTGCACGACCGCACCTGCTCTCATTTATGTAACCCTCCATCCTCTCCCCTTTTTCTACCCCTTTTCTTGTAATGCAAAGAAGGAAAGTTTCAAAGGGTTGCTGGATTATTCCTAGAAACAGATTTGATTTATTTATATTTCTGGCTGGCCACATGTTGTGAGCAAATAAGAGTCTGGCAAATGTAAAAGTTAGTTTGTGCTAATGTTGGATCAAATTCCACCCTCACCAGACTTCATGGGGCTGCATTAATGTAAATGAGAGCAGAATTTGGCCCAACATTTTCATTCTCTTCCTATACATGTTCAAATTAAATGAATATTTGGGACAGTCTCTTCCTCCTTCATATACACACATAATTCTGTCCCAGGTAGGTTCTAATCTTGGTTACACTGGTGACTTCCTTGGAGTTTTTTTTCTGGCTTGATGCTAGTGTTGCATGTCTGAATGAGATGCAGCGGGTCTATTTGTTTCAGCAAAGCAAGCAGGATGTGGCCCTTAATCTCTGGGTCAAGTCTGCTCTACTGTAATAATTCTGTCCCTTAATTACTTTCTGCTTATTTCTGACTGTACCATTTCAGTATCAGTGACATAATAATGTTGCCTTTGAAAAGACTGTAGTGTCACTGTAAATCAGAGTCCCGTAAGGTTAAAGGCTTCAGTTGCCAGAGGGGAAAAAATGCCAAAATTATTTTAAAATTATACAGACTATAACTCAAAGACTCTAGCATCTTTTAATTTAAATGCTCCTAAGGAAATGAATACATCTTCAAGCTTTTTCAGATATAACTCAAATATTAAAAGCAATAATAAGCTCACTATTAATGATGTAACAACCTTTTCTGGCAGAAAAATAGAACCTATAAAATTAGTGAGTAAGAAGTAAAAAAGCCAAGACCATATCAGGAAATGACCCTATAATAACACATCCTAGATCCTAGTCCTGTAAACCTTTATTTGCATGAATTATCCTGTCTCACATAAGAAGCACTACGGATTTCAACGGGCAATTCTTACAAGTGAAAAATATTCATGAATTTGAATAAGAGTATAAGATCAGCTTCTAGTCTTCTCTGTCAGTGATCAATCTACTTACTACAAACACCCCCTTCAGAGTTAAAAATAAATAATAATAACAACAAAAGAATCTTATGCAAACTGAAATACCTTTGGATTTCTCAGAGAAAAGATTTGCCCTACCAATTCATTATTAAAATGAGAAAAAAATATTACTGGATCACATCCTTGCTCATATTTATTGCTGTATATTATATGCTGTAATTTTAGTTGTATCTCATAATAATTTAGGACATCAGGAAGATCAATGCAGCTGCACCCTAGTATTGAATTAATCTTGCGGTACCATTGGTATCTTCTCGAACCCACAGTACGGAATCCAAAGTAGAAGAATCTTGGCTTGCTAGAAACAGCCCTAATTTTTGACAGATAATTATGATGCTGTCCAGTAAAAATGACTATTTGATTTTTGTTGGCTGCTGGCACGTCCTTTTTCTGTGCCCATCATGTATAATATTACCCAGGGTCTTGATAATACTTGCTCATGATAGCTGATAAAAGAAAATTGAAGAGAAGGAATGTTATTGCTATTTTTTACCCCCTGTATGAGTCCCCATAGACACAGTAAAATCACTGATGTCTAAAAGAATCAAAAACCAGAACATCCTGAAGCTGGTTGAGAACTGTTTTCCCAAATTTCAAGGGTCTTACCAAAATGCCTAGAAGCCCTCCGCCACCTGATTTTCAGCTGTGGCTTCAACATGAAATTTCTGTAGATGGCATTTTTGCAGTATGTTTCACAGACATAATTTTCTCCCTACCAGCAAATACCAATATTGCCTAAACTTAATTTAAATGTCTTAATTCAATTGAACCCAGAGGTCATTGACACCTCAGTAATTTCTATTTAAAACCATTCAGCCAAAAATAAACAAACAAAAACAAAACTGGAGCAGAATCTCCTCTGGAGATTATCCTCATTTTAAAAGAAATTACCCTGTCTGACTTTTTGTAAGATAATTATTGCAATTGTTTTGCCTAATGAATATTGTTTGAGTATTATAATGCCATGCTATGCATCTTGAATAACGAACAATTAACAGAGCTTTGTTCTTTTGACATCCCAGGACACATCTGAAGGGAAAGCCTGGCCCTGAAGATTTGTTTCTCTGGCTAAACAACGCACTGAACACGGCAGAGGTAGGACTCAAAGACACTACTGTGAACAAGGAACAAACCAGGGATGTATTGTTAGTAGAGATTTTAGGGATGAATCTGATCATTTCATTCCCTAACCACTCCTACGAATCTAAAACATACTGGAAAATGAAAGCTTTCGCTTCCAAAGACTTTGGGGCTTGATCAGAGAACACGAGTTTTACATATGTCATTCCACAGCCTTCAGTGGGATTACTCTTGGCTTCTATCAGTGTAAGCAAGAGGAGATCAATCTGCTGATATTTAAGTTTTCATTGAGGTAACAAAATTGATCTTTATCAGTTTTCATACAGACTGCTGGGGCAGGATTCTAATTTCAATTATACCGACATAAACATGAAGCAATGCCCTTGTCTTGTACTTAAGAATGCACCTTTAACAAATGGGAACATTTTACCTTATTCTTCCTATATTTCCATCCTGCGAAGCTTCTCTCCTGTGTATGGCCAGGGACAATCATTTAACTTAGTTAATAAAAAGGATATTTGAGGAATTGAGAGCAATTGCTCAGTCACCTATGTACAGCTTTCCATGAACCTGGTACTCAGGGAGGATTTGAACACAGAGAGGTAAACAATAAGCTCTACAAGACAAGACAGGAATGAAAGAGTGTTTCTAAATCACAGGAAAGAGCAATATACGGTGTTTCCCTAAGTCACAGTCTGTAACACGGCCCTGAAGAGATGTGCCAAGTTGGTTCAAGAGACTGAACCAACCCAGAGACCAACCCAAGCATACCCACATCTGACAGATCACAGCACCGCTCACCAGCAGGTGCCTGGTGAGTTGCTGAATCAAGGAGGAGATCAGAACAATTACATGAAAATCAAAACACTTTTCCCCTGCAATCGCCAGCCTCTGAGGTCCAATACAGATAAGGACCAGAGTATCCTTTAGTTATACCTCTAAAACACCTCTAATATGGCTAGGGACACCATAGCATTTTCCAACAGGAACAGTTATCTTCAGGCATCCTTAACTGGCAGGTAGAAGATCTCAACCAGCAGAAAAGTCAGGCCTCTAAAAGAGTTCCTCACAAATCTCCCTGGGTGGCTGTCCATTAATTAAATCAAGAATAACACAGTCTTTGGTGAACCATGTGGCCACGAGCACATCTCACCTTCATAAACTTATGAGAAAATGACCCCAGTACCTTTCAGTTTTATTTTTTCTAGCCTAGAAAATAATAGAAAACTAAGCTTGTCACTGTGTCACCATTTTCCAGCTCTGCATTTGTGAAAGAAACAACGTTGGCAGGGAAATAATACAAAAATGTATCACACACACAGGCTGCAGGAAGATATAATGTTATTTTACATATTTGATATAGAGCCTAAATTAAGCTGCAGAAAAGGGGCCATGAATCTTCACAGCCTCATTATCAAGCCTCCCTAAACCTCAAATACAGGAAAATACATTTCATAAACAAAGACCCAATAGGATTTTAATAGTACAATAAATTTCACTGACGCTCACCACTAATCACATTTCAAAATATATTTTTAAAAAACAAAGTTCATTCAACACAAAACCAGATTTAGCAAAGTAGAGTAGCATAAGCATACGTTATGTCTATTTTGCTTACTGTAGCCCATTTTTGACTGAATTCTTCCAATCATCACATTTAATATGGTTGGCTATAATTTCACAGCACTGAACATAAACACACTCCCTTGCCCCTGTTTTCCTTTCTCAAGACATGGGTGAATACTATAACTCTATTAAGTAACACAAATGCTTTTTTTCACAGTAAGCTGAGACAGCAAAAGAGATCAAGTCCTCACTCTCATCACTACACAACAAAATTATCTCTGTGATCTTCCTTGGTATTGTCCCTCTTCTCACCAGCAGCCAGGTGCTGCCTTTCACTCCTGACTGCAATTCACTCACTGCCCACATCTCAGGAAAACAGTGCTCATTTCCTCTTTCATGCATCTCCTAATAGAGAAAAGTTTTATACAGTTTTACACAGAGAACAACAATCATGGAAGAAGCTTAAAATGATTTTTTTTTCACGTTTTGAACAATCCTAGACATGGTGAACTCACAAGGTGTTTCGAGGTTCTGGGGAGTGGCATTTTCTTTGTTGGGCTTTCTTTATTTTCTTTTGATGTAACCGAAACTGCTTGCAGGTGAAGACTGCCAGCCAGCCATGAAGGATGGAGTGTTTTGGAAAGAAACTAATAACATAGGCAGCACTCAATTTTTGCCATATGCATGGTAACCCCAAACCAATGAGCCTTAACTCAAGTAACTTCAAAGCCTAGTGATGTAGTTAGGTGATTAAACAAAGCCTCAGTTGGATCTAGTTAAAGGTACCTTTTCACTGCAATTCTTCCATTCGCTTGAATTGTTATACTGGCATCTGACATCAGAGCATCTAAGTGCTGTCAAAACTGGAATAAGCTCACCAGCTCATCTGACTAAACCCATCGAGGGCCTTCAGACTGTAATACCATTATTGACCTGGGTTGAATTCAAATGTGTTTGGAGTACTTGATATTTATCCAAATTATGCCCATTGAAAAATCCCTGGCAGAATTCAGATAACATCAGATTAAAATGTATCATTATAATTACTTCAAAGAGATGTCTAGTATAGAAATAATTAGGTTAGTAAATATTTTTAATTAAATTATGATTTTTAAATTGTGTTAAAACTACAACTTGCATCTATGGGCATTGTAGCAAAACTATGAATCCTAAGAATTCAGGGCCTGAATATGAATATTTGCATTAATCTAATACAGTTATTATACCATTAACTTCAGTGATGTAATTCCAAATTTACACAAGCATAACTTGGGCCGCATCCAAGAATCAGCAGATCAATACAAATCTTTCCATGTGCTGCAGTAGGCATGATAAGGCCCTGAGAAAAGGACTGGACTCCTAGTTCTGTCCCACCTAATACGGCTTCTCCTAGCTTGACCTTTATTTCCCTAAGATAATGTTCCTGCTAATAACTTTCATTCACCTAAAGTGAATACAAAAACATGGGTACAAAAGCAAGCAGGCATGAGAGAAAAAAAAAAAGAAAAAAAAAAGGAAGAAAAAAAAAAAGTAAAATGTAGGCATAAATTCTAACTGCTTTTAGTCACAAATATTCAAAGAACCTGAGAAAATCTCCTGAACTTTTTTACCACTTCTGTGTTTCACTGAGACTACATAATAAATCAGCCATGTAATGCAGACAGGGAAAAAGCAAAAGTAAACAAACAAAAGAATTGATGCCAGTAGTACTGGCTCGGATGTTTTAAATGCCACATTCCTTGCTGATCAATCGAATAGATTCTTTCTGTTAATGTACAAAAAATAAGAATGTGTTTTAAATACAAGACTGCATAAGACTGTAATTTACCTTTATAATCCTCGTTTCTTTAAACAGTTTGACACCTTGAACATAAAACTATGTTTTACAGATGTTCTCTTCTTTTAATTGAAATCACATCTCAGGTCGAGATCACCACTTCCCTTCTGCTTCTCTAGCCTCTTCTTGCCCGAAGGCCTGTAACTTGTGAATTATTTAACAATCATATTTGCTGCTGAAAATTGATTTCTGAGAGAATCCATATTGATTGAGATATGTGAGACTAATGAGTTTGAGGTTAAGGTGTTTAGGTATCATTATCTCTGATAGTCCTAAACTAGAATCTTCATATTTTTGTGTCTGTCAAGATATAGTTTTATTTTATATCTCTGCTTCAAGCCATGCCTATGTATTAAAATAAAGAGCTATGATGAATAAACATTTTACACGTTGTCTGACGTGTCTATAGTAGTCTCCCAAACATCCCTCTCCTGTGGAATGCCACGGGGGACTGGGGGTGCAAGCAAAGCTTGGCCAAACTTTCATTTTAGTCAGCAGCAAAAATAAGTAGCTGGTATGAATGGATGACCCTCACTTAGGCAAAAACAGTGCATGCAGGTTGAAGACCTGTCTCAGTGTTTGAGACTTCACAGTCAAGCTCAAGCCTCAGCTCTTGACCAGGTTCCATACAGTGCCTGGCTTGGAGCCTCATGTCAACACACACTGCCTGCGCACCAGTAGGGACAGTCTCCTGCCTGTGCAGAATGGCAGAAGAACCCCCTTCTTTTCTCCACCTCCTGGGATTCAAGGGGTGGATGATGAGCACCTGTTGTGGGTCTGCCTTTCAGCATGCTGCTCATCCTTCTCCTCAGCTTGTTTTGATGCTGAGGAAATCATGGGATGTATACCTGCACAGCACCATAGGAGCCTTATTGCTAGCCTCAAGTCATCTTGTTGGCCTTGCACAATGAAAATTAGTTCCCCAGGGCACTTCCTAGAGGTATATTTCAACTTATTCCCACAGCTACATGGAAAACAACAATGACCTATGGAAACAGAGCATTTCCATGACTTTCAACTATATCACATAAACCGATAAATAAGAATATGACTTCAACTGCAGCATCTCCTAAAAGCAGACTTCAGCCAGTTTGGAGACCTCAAAATTAATGGCTATCTATCTTCTTTGTTCCCTCAAAATAAGGGAAAAAATAAATTGCCATAGTGTTCCCATTCAGCTCCCAAAAGCCTTATATCTCATGCAAAAGACACTGAAAATCAACTTTGGTAAGTTAACGCAGTGCCACACATCTGTATCTCTGTTCTACATCTAAAACACATGAGTCAGTGCAGAAAGGGCCTCAAAAAGCTGCAGTATGAATCTATCAGGTCTGGAAGTGACATGATTGACATGGAGTGCCCTGTTGCTGGTCACAGCTCTTTCAGTGTATGCTTCCATACCGGTCTCAAAGACTCAATTCAAGGCATTATATTCTTGCAAATCACTCTTCTTCATCAGTGTAATGACTCCTGCTCTTAAAAAAATCCAAAGCAAACAACACCAACAAAACCCTCAAGAGTACTTGACCTTAGAGTTATACCCCTTTTTGGGGGGTAGTTTTGAAATCAGCTGTATGTATGTTTTAAAAATGGAAAAGGGTATTTTTGGTCAGTGATCTATTTTTATTTCTGCTCTGCTGTTTCTCATGAAGCCAGATGACAAAGATCTGTCCTTCGAACTAGTTTATATTTTCTGAATTAGCATTTTCAATTTCTTTCTCTAGGTGAAGTCTGCCACAGTTTTGTTTGTTTTTGTAGGTGAGGGCCCTATTAGAGGGAGCAAAACACTTTCTAAGTTAGTTTTTCTTGTCTTTTTAAAAGCAGAGAAATTCAACACACATTTTCAAAGGTTCTTTTTTTAAATAAAATTACCTAAAAGTTAAAATAAGACCTATGAACTGTGTTACAGTATTTAAGACACGTGTTTAAACTGTTGACTACATCCATTTTCGTTAACAAATTTATTTTATGTCACTCTTAATCAGTAGAGGTATATTTTTGTTACTATTATTGATTTTGCAGCCATGCCAGTTAATGCTATTATCTTGGATAGTACATTCTGAACAGTTACCCTTACAGACATTTTAAATAAAAACAAACATCAATTGGGAACTCAAAATGAAATCAGATCACTTTATGAACCTGAAAGAACAACCTTCATACTATGCTACACAGTCTTCTTTGAATGACCTATCTTTTTGCCCAACTTTGATGATACATAGAATAAACTTGACAAACTACACAGGAAGAGGACAAGAAGACTTTTTTTTTAATCAGATGAAATTGAAATACTGAATTATCTAATTATTCCTTGTTAAATGAGGAACTGAGAGTTCTCATGATAGATAGTTAAAGACTCTCAGATACTATGATGGGAAACATGACCTAAACTTGAAGATGGGTATACAGACTTCAACTATATCAAGATAAATCAGCTATGCCTGGCCTGAAGTAAATCATTTTTTGCTAATCAAGATGAAACAATAGATAGATCCTCAGACTGAACTTTTACTTACCAGAGGGATGTTGAATAGCTGATACCATAGTAAGTTAGACTTGTGGAAACTCAAGACTACGTAGGATCACATTTTTCTGGAGGGTGGGTATAGTAGCAGTTACCTGCACTTTGATGCTGTGCCATAAATCCCTACTCTTCCAGTCCCTCCAAACTGCTTTGTTCTGAACACAGACAGCCTCTCACAATAAGGTGCTTTGCAATT
The DNA here is from genome assembly GCF_011077185.1 of Oxyura jamaicensis. NCBI lineage: Eukaryota > Metazoa > Chordata > Aves > Anseriformes > Anatidae > Oxyura > Oxyura jamaicensis. The sequence goes on from NC_048895.1 coordinate 22,642,425, forward strand.
TTCTGATGATAGAAAACATTGAGGCAGCAGGAAAACCCAACAGTTTTCAGCTCAATCCCCACAACTTGAAGATCATCTCCAGAGAATAAAACTAAAGCCATCAGTACAGGAAAGTTTGGTAGTAGGTTAGATAGATTTCACAGGACTAGAAAATATCCATACTGTAGTTGTTACTCTGGACACTCAGAAACCTTACAAGCACAAGCAATACCCTTTGAAGACCTCTGCTTTCACATGTCAGCACCCCCAAAACAATATAATTTTAAGGTATTTGAGGCTCTAGATTTGAGAAGACTGTTAATTATGGGCTCATTTAGCAAGCTCACACACATGCCTTAACAGAATAAGAATTTATCTCATCTCAATAAGGACTGCAAGGAGCAAGGGTAATAGTGTGGGTGAATCTGCTAGCTACATAGACTAATATTTATCTCAAGGAAATTTGGGCAGTGCCCTTAAAGAGGGGGCCTAGTTCAAATTAACATTTCATTCTTCATTGTTATTTTTTCTTTTTGATCAAAAAAAAAAAAAAAAAACAGAAAAAAAAGTACTTTGTTTCTGCCTTAATTAAGAACATGAGATTTTTATTTTTTAAATTAGCTTATTTTAAATTTTAATTTTTTTAATTAGCTTCTGGTCTCCCAATCTCTTTTTTTTTTTTTTTTCCCAATATTAGTTTAATCATGGCAGAACACCCTGGAGCAGATCACAGTTCAGTATTTTAAATTTAATAGTTTTGTGTTTATATATATATACACATGTATGTATATATGTATGTATTCAGAACATTAAGTACTTTCTTCTCCAGAGCTAAAGCAAATCCACAAATGAATTCAGGGGGCTTGTAAGATAGCCACGCTCTCATAAAGGGCATAAGAGTATTCCTTTGTCCTCAGGTCAGAAAGAAGGTAATGTCCCGTATTATAACACAAGGAACAAAGAATGGCTATTTTCTCACTGCTCACTTCACAGTAGTATGAGGCTAATTAATAGATGAGAAAGTGAAAGCAGACACTGTTATTTGTGGAGCTAATTAAGATATGTGGCAGAAAAAACATGTGGACAGGCAATTTCTTGATTTTAAAGGTTTGTATAGCCAGACAGTTTTATTAGTCAACATTATGTGTTTTTTTTTTAGTCCTCAGCTACATAGTTGTGAGATATGGACTCCACAATTAATCTTTCAAAGACTGATTTTGATTTATCTCAGAGGGAGTTGGGGGGAAAAAAAGCAGATGTGTATTTTTTTATTTTTTATTTTTAAACAGCTTGTTCCCTTTATTTCCTGGTTACAAAATAAGTGCATTGATTTGATCTTTTAAACACGCTCCCATATCCTCTCCATTTCATCTATTACTGAAGGAGGTGGGGAAGTGAATCTAAATGTCCATTCCATTTAATCCCCCACAGATTTAAAATGCAAGGAAATTCTCACAACGAAAAAGCTTTGGTCTAAAAGACTTGTTCATCAGCACATAGGAAGTCTGTGGCAGGAGCCAAGAATAGCACCCAGTTCTTGCAAGCACCCGTCCACTGCGCTAATCAATAAGCATGACTGCAACAAAATTTACTTACCCTGAAAGACTGGGGTCTGAGGAGACTTTCCTCGATGCTATGATGGAAAGTTCCCAGATACCATTATTTTCCCAGCTCAGCATCACTCAGTTCAGTGTCTCTCTTCTGTTCAAATTGAAATGGTCAGTTTTCAAAGAGAAAGCCTAGCAGATTTTAGTAAAAAAAAATAAACAACCATCGAAAAAAAAAAAAAAATAGTGATGGATGGGATGGGGGAGGAGGCATATTCCACATAGGAGCAATGTTGGCACTTTTATGAATTTTGAAGCTAGTGAGTACCACAAATTTTGTTCAAGAGGTGAAAAATTGGTGACATAGACTGTTCAAAATCTAGCAAAATGCTGTTTGAGCCCTTTATTTAGAGAAAAAAAAATGAATTCATGAACCTCTTACACAGCTCAGTCTGTACATCTTCTGTCCAGGTGACACTGTATTTCATGATCTGTCCAATGTAAATCCTGATGTGTATTAACTATGGGCCTTTTGTTAGTGCCTGTACAATACACATCTCTGCTCACCTGGTACCACCTAACTCTGTGATGGGGAAGGACAGGTTAGCTCTGCTGAAGGTGCCCATGATAATTTTCCAACAATGGCTGGAAGCAGGGGACAAACCTCCAGCCTGTTACTTCAGTTCAGGCCCTGAGGTACCACACGGCTCATTATCACACTTAGGCAGACCTTGGCCTACCTGTGCTAACGCTAGTAACACTCCCACCTTCCTCTTCCTTGTGTAGAGGCACAACCGAACCCACCAGCTGGTTCCACCAAGACCACAACAATTCTGTCCCTCATTACCAGCACATGCCTAATTGCAGCTATGGGCCAGGTTGTGCATCACCACCTTCGTCACAGCCTACCGAAAATGCTCCCTGTGCTGCCTGGCATGCTCTTCCCCTGCAGAGATGGATGGGTTTGGGCACAGGGATGCAAGGTAAAGGAGGGAGGCAACATTGTTTGCGGATGTTAAATAAACAATTTCTTCTTACAGCAAACCCTGGCACCTGTTCTCACCATGTCACGGCCTGTGATGACTTACTGTCTACCAAGCATGACCAAGCGATTAGTGGAGCTGTGTCGCTGTATCTCAACAGTAATGGGGGCTCTCTTTCCATTTGCCTTCTATTGAACTCTAAGCGCTCCATTGGCCTGTGCATTTTCAGCTTGATGAATTCATTATTCCCCATCTTTTTTTTTTTTTTTTCCTTTCTCAGAGGTTTCCCAAAAAAACAAGCGACTGTTTCTTTTTTTCCCCTCTCTACCTTTTTTTTTTTTTTTTTTTTGGAAAGAGAATCTTTTTTTTTTTTTTCTCTTTCTACGGAGATGTCAGAAAGTCTAGCAGTGACTCATCTGTTTCAAACGGCATTTCAATATACATTTGGATCTATGTATATTAGACAGCAAACAATCATGACACTTGGCTTATTTATTTATTTATGTGGAAGAGAAAACATGCAGTTGTCTAACATCCTTCAACTAATGATATTGGGAAAATGCATTTTCGAATTCAGAAGCAAGGAAAGCATTCAATTCATATTCCCCAGCAAACAAATGACACCACATAAATAAAATACAAAACTATTCAACTATCATTAAAAATGTGACAGTCATCCAAAGTAGGAAATTCAACAATGTGGCTATTGCATTTTGTCTTTAAATATTTACATGGCATGGAAATAGGATTAGGCTACCCAATGTCTGACTTTTCCTGGAAAGATTCTCCTTCCCTCCTCTAAATTGTGCCTAGTCAAGCAGAAGGGACTTTGGCCATTTGTCTGGCACTTCTAGATATCCAGAGGCCTTTTGAGAGCACAATAGGTTCAATATGATCAAGATAGTTATAAATCCCATAAAGAAGGAAAGGCACATTACATATGCACCAAAGCATAAATTGTTTTCAAGAAGCATAAGCTTAGGAATGCCTCTGTGCTCAAGTAGTCAGAGCAGCAAAGCCACAACTGAGCCTGGAACCTAGTCCTAGTTCTGTGACAGGTTTTACCTTTGTGCCTCCATTTTCTCCATAAAACAAGGACAACATTTTTCCTTCTTCAAATAAATCGATCACTATCTGTTTGTACCTACAAAAAGCCACTTGGACGAGGTCCCCATTACAATAGGTGTTGTACAAACACAGAACCACATGCTATTATAATGTGGGAGTGGCATGTTATTAATAATACATTAAGACATTTTGAAACTATTCAAGAGAAGAGCTATTTAAAAATTCTTATTCATTTCCTCCATTTAAAAAAGAATGAAATTTGAACAAATAGGCAAGGAAGCTATGTCCAGAATGCCCAAACATCTTTCTGGCTCTGTGAATACAAAAATGCTGTGTTGGTTGCTCGCAGGGTAATGGACAAGTAACCAGTAATATCTTTTTTTTTTTTTTTTTTTTTTTTTTTTTTTTT